>NC_134354.1:439612330-439657330 GCF_048569485.1 Anomaloglossus baeobatrachus
CAGCTACCCCCGGTAGCTGAAATCCCGGAGATTTTCTGATTCTGGGGGGCGCTATACCCTTTTTCCGACCGCCGTTAAAAGGCATATCGGCGGTCGTTAAAGGGTTAATAACGTGGTGGAAAAGGGTGGTTTTTTGTCTTTTATTCCAAATAAAGTATTTTTTAGGGTGTATGTGTTTATTTACTTTCACTTACAGGTTAATCATGAAATGTGTGTCAGAGACACCTGCCATGATTAAACTAGGACTTAGTAGCATCTATGGGTTGCCATTAACTCCTTATTACCCTGATTGCCACCGCACCAGGGCAATTCGGGATGAGCCGGGTAGAGTCCCAGGACTGTCACATCTAATGGATGTGGCAATTCTGGGCGGCTGCTGGCTGATATTGTTAGGCTGGGCGCTCCCTATAACGTGGGGCTCCCCATCCTGAGAATACCAGCCTTCAGCCGTGTGGCTTTATCTTGGCTGGTATCAAAATTAGGGGGGGACCGCATGACTTTTTTTTATAAATTTTTTATCCTGCACGACAGACCATCCCACCAGCGGCTGTGATTGGTTGCAGTGAGACAGCTGTCACTCAGCGTGGGGCATGTCTGACTTCAACCATTCATAGGCGCCAGTGGGCGGGGGAAGCAGTAAATACTAGATGGAATAATGAGCGCCCAGAATTTTCAAAAGCAGGAAAAGCCGCCAGAGCAGTGTGACAGCCGTGCAGCACCACATTGGTGATCCGCGAGTATGAGAGAGGGAGTGAGAGGGGAGTAGGGGGGAGGGGGAGAGAGAGACCAGGAGTGATTTTAAACGATTGAGATCATTCTGCTGCACATGCTGAGTAGAACGTGATTGAATCAGTCAGCAGATTCTGCCGCTTAGTGGATTGCGGCGGAATCCGCCCCCATAGACAATTAGACAATTTGGCGGATTCTAACGGAATCCATCAAGGTGCGTTAACGACCCAAAAAACACCACATGCAGAGTTCCCTCCGCCCAACACTGCATCAAAATAACGACTCAGCGTCGTCCAGCGGATGGAACGCAGACATTTGCGTTATGGTGCGTCGTCAATACAAGTCTATGGAGAATAGCGCAGTGCGTTAACGGACTGCGCTATTCTCCATAGCGGCAGATTGCACGGAACACAAGTGTGAAAGTGCCCAAAGCCCAGACCCACAGGAGGCCCCAAAGCGCAGGTCAGTGACCCAAATACACCACAGAGACACTGAGGGATTGGGACCGGAGGAGACGCAGCTGCGGCATCGCAGAGCTTCCCCGCGCCACAGAGACACAGGATGGACGGGGACCGGAGGAGACGCAGCTGTGGCATCGCAGGGCTTCCCCACGCCACAGAGACACAGAGGAACGGGGACAGGAGGAGACGCAGCTGCGAGCGCGCTAGGAACCCAGCAGTCCAGGACGCAGCTGTCCCACTAACCAAGGATAAATGCAGGGGAAGCACATGGCTACTTAAATATTAACACTGCTGTGAATGTTAAGGAGCCGCTCATTACTATTCATGAGCAGCTCATTACTATTCATGAGCTGCTATTTACATTCACTGCAGTGTTAATATTTAAGTAGCCAGCATTCACCTGTGGTTAGTGGGAGAACTGCGTCCCGGAGTGCTCATGAGCCAATCATTACTATTCATGGACAGCAGGAAATAAAGAAACACACACACACACACACACACACACACACACATGAAATGCGCCCCCCACATACACAGGCACACACACACACAGCCGCACACAAACACCCCCACAACACATCTCCCCACATACGCACCGCAACACACACAATGCAATACACACACACACACCGTGCAACACAAACACCGCCCTACACAGACACCCACATACCAGGATGGGGGCCATACAAGGATGGAGACTATACCCGGATGGGTATTTAAAAATTGTGAATATTTAACATTAACATGTAAAATGATAAAATTATCTTTGACCAAAAATATATTGTGTCTTCCTTCCATTATTAGTCAAAAATACATTAAACAAACTCTAGAATACCCGATGCTTTAGATTTGGGCCACCATCTAGTATTATATAAACATTAGGGATGAGCGAATGTATTCGCCACTATTCGGTATCCAACGGATAATGGGGAATTCGAGGTATTCGCTATCCAACGGCTAATATGGTATTCGCTCAGGTACTTTCATTTTTGTTTCTGGACTTCCTGGCGCCTTTTTCCAGCCAATGAACACATCTGACGTTGCTTGCCCTGACAGTAACGCCGCAGCCATCTTTGTTGTGGTGTTACTGTGATTGGCACGGCCGCACAGCGTCATAGGCAGGGTCGGTCTGGCCCGCCGGGGTAGCCGGGAATCCCCCGGTGGGCCCCACGTGTGTTATATAATGCACGGCTGTGTACAGCACCACGGAGCCGCCTGTTTCTCAGGGCCGGCGTTCTGTGCGGGCAGAGTGGGCAGGGCCCCCATGCTCTGATGGGCCCCCCAGCCTTTCAATCACAAACTGCAGCGATAGCACAAGTTCTGTACTATCACTGCAGTTTTTTGCGGTTGCATAAGGACCTGTTGTGACATCAGTCATGTGACTCACCGTAGGTCCTGCCCTGCAGAAGTCCCAGGCCTGTAGATATCGGGTGTACAGGCCTGGAGACCGTGTGCTATTCAAATGTACGTGCATCCTTCAGACGCGCGTACATTTGAACAGTGCAGCCAGTGAAAGGAGGCGGAGGACCTGCTCAGCCATCATCACAATGCCGCTGGGGCCGCAGAGAAGAGGATGCGCAGGGCCTGCCGGTAAGCGCTCAGGAGGAGCCAAAGGGAAAAAAAAAAAAAAAAAACACTCACCTCTGCTCCAGACAGAAAGACACCTAGACCCCTCAGTGATCCGTCCGCTGCACAGAGCAGTCGCTCCAGGCTGACTTCATGGCTTTACTGCAGTTAAATGATTTACGGTGCCGCAAAGCATTTAACTGCAGTAAAGCCATGATGGCATCCTGCGGCGGTGGTTCCATGCATCGGACGAGATCATGGAGGGGTCTGTGTGTCTTGCGGTCTGGTAAGGTAAGGACACCGCAGGAACGGAGGACAGGTGAGAATAACGTGTGTAAACAACGGCATAATAGGGGACTAGAAGGGGACTGGAATGAAGACATTACCAAAGGATGGAGGGGGGGGGCATTCTTACACTGCACAAGGATTGGGGGGCCCATTCATACACTGCACAAGGATGGGGGGGCATTGCAACACTGCTCCAGGATGGGGGGGCATTGCTACACTGCACAAGGATGGGGGGGCCTGTTATTGCACTACACAACGATGGGGGCCTGTACGCCGCCCCCGAACGCTGAATTTCAAACCTCAGGACGCCGTCCCTGGGCGCCCGTGGTCCCGCGCATGCGCTGTGCTACTGTAGCGGTGCCGTGCACTGCGTGCACGTGTGACCGCTGGTGACGCTTTGCGCGGGCACAGACTGCTCCGTCCGCTCCTCCCATCTATTTCCTGCTGCTGAGCAGGATGGGAAGGAGGTGACGTCCGGTCATCTGGCCAGCGAGCGTTTGCGCAGAACGCTGGAGGAATAGGTGAAAGTGCGGTCACGAGGTTATGGGCGGCACTTGCTGATGACACTCACAGCACCGCCCATAACCTCGTGCCCGCGCAAAGCGTCACTAGCAGTCACACGTGCACGCAGTGCACGGCACCGCTACAGTAGCACAGCGTTCGGGGGCGGCGTAAATCGGCAGGAGGACAGCAACGTACATCAGGCAGCCCGCCCCCATGGAAGATTTAAGAAATTTGCATACGAAAAGGTACAAGTTTATAAAGTATTTATTTTGGAATAAAAGGGGCCACAAAAACTATAGGTAGCTTCCTAGAATGCAGCCCAGGAGCTGCAGAGGGGGAAACTTTTAGGTTTATAGCTAAATTTCTGATGACAGGTTCACTTTAATTGCTTCCTGCACAAAATATCCCCCCCACACACTGCTCCTCTCCAAAATAGCCCCACAAACTGCCCTTTTCCATAATGTACCCCCAAAACTTGCCCTTTCTATAATCTCTCTGCATAAATTTCTCCCGCTCCTCATTATACTATGCTGCCTGTCACAATTCCCTTCACAATTGCCTCATATTGATCCTCATTTCCCCATAAAGTCCCCCACTATCCCATAATGTCACTTGTAAAGTAATACCACCCCTCATCCACCAAGGCCCCCTCATCTCAAGTTACCGTATATACTCGAGTATAAGCTGAGGGCCCTAATTAAACCACAAATAACTGAACTTATTGGCTCGAGTATAAGCCTAAGGTGGGAAATGCAGCAGCTACTGGTAAATTTCAAAAATAAAATAGACCCCAATAAAATGTAATGCCCCTCATCCTTGTGATGTGTAGCAATGGGCCCACCCCATCCTTGTGCCGTGTAGCAAGGGGCTCCCATATCCTTGTGCCATGTAGCAACGGGCCCCCCATCCTTGTGCCGTGTAGCAACAGGCCCCCATCGTTGTGTAGTGCAATAACAGGCCCCCCCATCCTTGTGCAGTGTAGCAATGCCCCCCCATCCTGGTGCAGTGTTGCAATGCCCCCCCATCCTTGTGCAGTGTATGAATGGGCCCCCCAATCCTTGTGCAGTGTAAGAATGCCCCCCCCCCTCCATCCTTTGGTAATGTCTTCATTCCAGTCCCCTTCTAGTCCCCTATTATGCCGTTGTTTACACACGTTATTCTCACCTGTCCTCCGTTCCTGCGGTGTCCTTACCTTACCAGACCGCAAGACACACAGACCCCTCCATGATCTCGTCCGATGCATGGAACCACCGCCGCAGGATGCCATCATGGCTTTACTGCAGTTAAATGCTTTGCGGCACCGTAAATCATTTAACTGCAGTAAAGCCATGAAGTCAGCCTGGAGCGACTGCTCTGTGCAGCGGACGGATCACTGAGGGGTCTAGGTGTCTTTCTGTCTGGAGCAGAGGTGAGTGTTTTTTTTTGTTTTTTTTTCCCCTTTGGCTCCTCCTGAGCGCTTACCGGCAGGCCCTGCGCATCCTCTTCTCTGCGGCCCCAGCGGCATTGTGATGATGGCTGAGCAGGTCCTCCGCCTCCTTTCACTGGCTGCACTGTTCAAATGTACGCGCATCTGAAGGATGCACGTACATTTGAATAGCACACGGTCTCCAGGCCTGTACACCCGATATCTACAGGCCTGGGACTTCTGCAGGGCAGGACCTACGGTGAGTCACATGACTGTGATGTCACAACAGGTCCTTATGCAACCGCAAAAAACTGCAGTGATAGTACAGAACTTGTGCTATCGCTGCAGTTTGTGATTGAAAAGCTGGGGGGCCCATCAGAGCATGGGGGCCCTGCCCACTCTGCCCGCACAGAACGCCGGCCCTGAGAAACAGGCGGCTCCGTGGTGCTGTACACAGCCGTGCATTATATAACACACGTGGGGCCCACCGGGGGATTCCCGGCTACCCCGGCGGGCCAGACCGACCCTGCCTATGACGCTGTGCGGCCATGCCAATCACAGTAACACCACAACAAAGATGGCTGCGGCGTTACTGTCAGGGCAAGCAACGTCAGATGTGTTCATTGGCTGGAAAAAGGCGCCAGGAAGTCCAGAAACAAAAATGAAAGTACCTGAGCGAATACCATATTAGCCGTTGGATAGCGAATACCTCGAATTCCCCATTATCCGTTGGATACCGAATAGTGGCGAATACATTCGCTCATCCCTAATGTTTATATAATACTAGATGGTGGCCCAAATCTAAAGCATCGGGTATTCTAGAGTTTGTTTAATGTATTTTTGACTAATAATGGAAGGAAGACACAATATATTTTTGGTCAAAGATAATTTTATCATTTTACATGTTAATGTTAAATATTCACAATTTTTAAATACCCATCCGGGTATAGTCTCCATCCTTGTATGGCCCCCATCCTGGTATGTGGGTGTCTGTGTAGGGCGGTGTTTGTGTTGCACGGTGTGTGTGTGTGTGTGTGTGTGTATTGCATTGTGTGTGTTGCGGTGCGTATGTGGGGAGATGTGTTGTGGGGGTGTTTGTGTGCGGCTGTGTGTGTGTGCCCGTGTATGTGGGGGGCGCATTTCATGTGTGTGTGTGTGTGTGTGTGTGTGTGTGTGTTTCTTTATTTCCTGCTGTCCATGAATAGTAATGATTGGCTCATGAGCACTCCGGGACGCAGTTCTCCCACTAACCACAGGTGAATGCTGGCTACTTAAATATTAACACTGCAGTGAATGTAAATAGCAGCTCATGAATAGTAATGAGCTGCTCATGAATAGTAATGAGCGGCTCCTTAACATTCACAGCAGTGTTAATATTTAAGTAGCCATGTGCTTCCCCTGCATTTATCCTTGGTTAGTGGGACAGCTGCGTCCTGGACTGCTGGGTTCCTAGCGCGCTCGCAGCTGCGTCTCCTCCTGTCCCCGTTCCTCTGTGTCTCTGTGGCGTGGGGAAGCCCTGCGATGCCACAGCTGCGTCTCCTCCGGTCCCCGTCCATCCTGTGTCTCTGTGGCGCGGGGAAGCTCTGCGATGCCGCAGCTGCGTCTCCTCCGGTCCCAATCCCTCAGTGTCTCTGTGGTGTATTTGGGTCACTGACCTGCGCTTTGGGGCCTCCTGTGGGTCTGGGCTTTGGGCACTTTCACACTTGTGTTCCGTGCAATCTGCCGCTATGGAGAATAGCGCAGTCCGTTAACGCACTGCGCTATTCTCCATAGACTTGTATTGACGACGCACCATAACGCAAATGTCTGCGTTCCATCCGCTGGACGACGCTGAGTCGTTATTTTGATGCAGTGTTGGGCGGAGGGAACTCTGCATGTGGTGTTTTTTGGGTCGTTAACGCACCTTGATGGATTCCGTTAGAATCCGCCAAATTGTCTAATTGTCTATGGGGGCGGATTCCGCCGCAATCCACTAAGCGGCAGAATCTGCTGACTGATTCAATCACGTTCTACTCAGCATGTGCAGCAGAATGATCTCAATCGTTTAAAATCACTCCTGGTCTCTCTCTCCCCCCTCCCCCCTACCCCCCTCTCACTCCCTCTCTCATACTCGCGGATCACCAATGTGGTGCTGCACGGCTGTCACACTGCTCTGGCGGCTTTTCCTGCTTTTGAAAATTCTGGCCGCTCATTATTCCATCTAGTATTTACTGCTTCCCCCGCCCACTGGCGCCTATGAATGGTTGAAGTCAGACATGCCCCACGCTGAGTGACAGCTGTCTCACTGCAACCAATCACAGCCGCTGGTGGGATGGTCTGTCGTGCAGGATAAAAAATTTATAAAAAAAAGTCATGCGGTCCCCCCCTAATTTTGATACCAGCCAAGATAAAGCCACACGGCTGAAGGCTGGTATTCTCAGGATGGGGAGCCCCACGTTATAGGGAGCGCCCAGCCTAACAATATCAGTCAGCAGCCGCCCAGAATTGCCACATCCATTAGATGTGACAGTCCTGGGACTCTACCCGGCTCATCCCGAATTGCCCTGGTGCGGTGGCAATCAGGGTAATAAGGAGTTAATGGCAACCCATAGATGCCACTAAGTCCTAGTTTAATCATGGCAGGTGTCTCTGACACACATTTCATGATTAACCTGTAAGTGAAAGTAAATAAACACATACACCCTAAAAAATACTTTATTTGGAATAAAAGACAAAAAACCACCCTTTTCCACCACGTTATTAACCCTTTAACGACCGCCGATATGCCTTTTAACGGCGGTCGGAAAAAGGGTATAGCGCCCCCCAGAATCAGAAAATCTCCGGGATTTCAGCTACCGGGGGGTAGCTGAGACCCTGGAGATAGGATCAGCGTCGTTTTTTCCGGTCCCCATTCACGTGATCGCTGTTACAAACCGTGTAACAGCGACAGCGTGAAAGTTAATGTCGCGCCGGTAAAGAAAAATGATTCTCCCATCTGGCATGATCAAACATGTCAGGAGATGAATGTCCTCCCCCAGTCCTCGGTGTGGCCAAAATCTCCTCACCCCACCGGTCCCCGTCCCCCTGACATGTCAGATGGTACAGAAAGGTCCTCCCAGGTCACCCCCTGTCAGTCTGTCACCCCGGTCTCACCCGGTCTCCGCTGTTCTCCCTTGTTACCTCATCCAGCTGCGTTCCCCGGTGCCACTCCTTCTCCTAGTCTTCAGTGAAATGCTTGATGCATGTGCAGAGCGCCTGCCAGCCGTCTCTGCGCGCAGGGACACACCTTGCTGCAGCTGCGTTCCCCCGCGCCCCACCTCCTCATCTTCAGTGAAATGCTTGACGCATGCGCAGAGCGCCCGTCAGCCGGCTCTCTACAAGCAGGTTCACAGCTCGCTGCGTGGTTCACACTGCTGTGTTGTGGAACTGGGGAGCGTGCTGGGGAGTGTGAGTGCCGTATCACTGCACTCACACTCCTCAAATATAGTGGCTGCACTTCCAGAAAATGTTGGATACGTTCCCTGAGCGTATCCCCATATCCTGGAACACAGTCTACCTCCAAAATGGATTATGGCGGACCAGATTTTTTTTTTTTTTTTTGGACTGGGTTTTGATGTCTGGTATCTGATAGACGCCGTGACATCACAAACTCCAGGACTTGATGCCAGGTGACATTACACATCTGGTATCAACCCCATTTATTACCCCGTTTGCCACCGCACCAGGGCACACACACACTTATATATAGATACACATATATATATTACACAATTTCTATATTTATTACATACACATATATAATATATTTTTTACACACACACATGTATAATATATATTACACACACATGTATAATATATATTACACACACACAT
The DNA here is from genome assembly GCF_048569485.1 of Anomaloglossus baeobatrachus. Classification (NCBI taxonomy): domain Eukaryota; kingdom Metazoa; phylum Chordata; class Amphibia; order Anura; family Aromobatidae; genus Anomaloglossus; species Anomaloglossus baeobatrachus. The sequence continues at coordinate 439,621,136 of NC_134354.1, forward strand.
GTATAATATATATTACACACACACATGTATAATATATATTACACACACACACATGTATAATATATATTACACACACACACATGTATAATATATATCACACACACACACACATGTATAATATATATCACACACACACACATGTATAATATATTACACACACACATGTATAATATATATTACACACACACATGTATAATATATATTACACACACACATGTATAATATATATTACACACACACATGTATAATATATATTACACACACACATGTATAATATATATTACACACACACATGTATAATATATATTACACACACACACATGTATAATATATATTACACACACACACATGTATAATATATATTACACACACACACATGTATAATATATATTACACACACACACATGTATAATATATATTACACACACACACATGTATAATATATATTACACACACACATGTATAATATATAATACACACACACATGTATAATATATATTACACACACACATGTATAATATATATTACACACACACATGTATAATAAATTTATATATATATATATATATATATATATATATATAGATAGATATAGATATAGATATAGATATAGATATATATAGATAGATATATAGATATATCTATAGAGATTATCTCATATAATATACACATGTGTATGTATACTGAGAATCTATATAGATATATTGCATGTGGGATATAGAGGGATTATCTGTTATTTTATTTAACTTGTATTACACTCAACCATCCCTTTAATAAACACACCATGTTACTGGGTTAAATAACTACAACAGCTATTAATCAACTTTAATATAATAAAAATATAAAAAATATAATGCAAATCACAGGCTAACCGCCCCCTCCCTTTGAACATTAGTCATTGAAAATGTGGTATAAAGATATAATACGTCAAACACCATTTACAATAGGGCCAGAGCTTGCTCAACTCCATTGCGAACACCAGACAGCCACAAGTCGGTGCCGATGTCGTTTAGGTGGACACCGTCCTGCCGCAGGAATAAGTGTGTCGATCTTTCCAGTTCACGGTGTCTAATAACTACTCCTCCATGCTGGGTGACAAACCGTCCAACGTTCTTGTTTACCTCAATCCGTGCATCATTGACACTTTCCACTGATATGGCACTTCTCCAGGTCAGTCTTGCTATGATGTCTATGAAAAAAGATTAAACCTGGCTCAACTACCTTAGTTCAGGTGCTCTGGAGAAAGGAAGTCAATATATAAAAAATATACTCCGGCACACTAATGGGAATGATGAAGAATGCAAATTGGTGCTCAAATACCAAAATTTTATTTCGGTATATTCATCAAAAAACATACGTCCTGTCCAACGTTTCAACCCTGTGGGTTTTTGTCAAGGACTTTTGTCTGATTATATGAAATGCAGAAAAGAAAATAAGATTATTAAAGGAATAACAACAATTATAATCACGTCAAAAACAAGGGGTGTTGATAGGTACATGAAAAGGGCAAATGCAAACAATACACATGATAGTGCTGTAATTTGACAGCATACAAAGAGCCTCCTAGTGGTGGTATTAGCCATCTATCATAGAGAATAATTCCTGTTTATATTGTTAGTCGATAAACATACATGATGTAGGTGGGTACATGAGCGAGGTAAACATACACACATACCTACAAATGTAGGGAATATTTCACAAGGAGCACCGAAAGATAATTCATTGAAAGATCATGAGGTTTTTATGAGGAGAAAACGTCCAAGTTAATATACATATAGTGACATGTCAGAGGAGTAGATAGAACTGTTGAGGAAATTCATCCATCATAGCCTAACAAGAGGAAAATTTTACTTGTAGGGATATACCTGCAATTGCCTTATACTTTTGTGTAGTTGTCATTCAGACACGAGTGCTGTATAGGAGGGCCAGGTGTGTGGACCCTACGAGAAAGAGAATAGTAGCGTAATTAGGCATCATAATGACCGAAGGAAGATAATGGGAACATATGAGTATTTCAAGGGAATAAAATACCTTGAATTTTGAATAATTTCTTGGGAATATCATATGTAATGTACGATATTCGTGGTATATTGTACCTATGCACATTGGGGTGATTATTTACGTTCTGTTTCTCTTTATATTATCTGAAGGGGTCCACATCCTGCTAAAGGGCACTAACATCGTGAGGGTTGCATACCTGTATCAGAACAGTAAGTAGGCCATCGGAGGTGGGGCTCAGACTACTTGAGGAACAAGAGGAGTTGTGAAGATCCCAATTGGATAGCTAATGCAGTGGCCACAGGGCAAAAGAAATATGCAACTTCCATTATAATGGCCATATGGTCAGGAAACACACAAAGGCTCTTACTGATAAACATCATACATGATTTCATACATAATTGTTCATGATAAATGTGACAAAAGACATTAGAGTGAAAATACAGGAGAAGTGGATGCATCCAACATCTGATGCCTAATGGGGCATGAGCACATACCTCCCAATCAAGAAAATTATAAGGAGGAACTTGTGGGCCTGAAGTGTTGTATAAGCCAATGGTTCTATGAAAAAATCGGGTGATGATTAGGCTGGAGGCCAAGACATGGTGTGGAGAAAAGTAGTGTACGTACCTGTAGTATACAAGGGAGTGTCAGGGAGCGTGTAGAGCCTGCCGTGCAGTGCAGCATGTGGGTATATATGCAGTGTGTCGCCGCCATAACGTCGTGTGACGTGCGCTGACGCAGGCGCGTAGGGCGGAGACGCCCCGCGTGTGCACGGCGCAAAGGGACATCCCTCAGGGAGGTCCGTCGCCCCGCGCACGCGCGGCAGGCAGGCAGCCCCGCGCATGCGTGTGTGTGGTGTGGTGAAACAATGTGTTAGTCAGCACGTGCGCATAGGGCATGGTGCCTCACGCATGCGCGGAAGGCAAAGAGCCCCGCGCACGCGTGTGGATGGTGAATGAGGAGTGATGTGTAGACTATGGAACTGCGCTCACGCAGTATAGCAGGGGGAACATACATATTGCTGCCAAGCAGTAGGGTTGGGAGGACTATTAGTATACAGTACAGACCATAAAGGAGTGCAGGCTGGGGTGGCGTGCTCATAGTGAATCAGGTGAGATGACGTGGATCAGGTGACAAGTGGTGCCTGAAAAAGAAAAATACATGTTGAAGGAAGGAAAAATTAAAGTTAATGCAGCCATCCACATTCCATATCATAATACAACGGGTATGAGACAGACCAATACAACAAGTGTGTTATAGCCAAATAGCGTGTCACAATCCATTAAGAGGATTGAATGTACTCATGTTGGCATGGTCAATCTATAAGGGTCATAAATTGTCTACAAAATTACATCATATTCACGATTAAGACCGTGTGGTTCTAGTGTCCTCAGTGTGTGTATCCAAAAGGCTTCTCTTTGTTTCAGTATTTTAATCCTGTTGCCTCCTCGCCTAAGTGGTGGTACATGTTCGATAATATGGTAGCGCAATTGAGCTACCGTATGTCCATGAGTATTGAAGTGGTGTGGAATCGGGAGCAATACCTGTTTACACCTGATAGTACACTTATGCTTGTTAATCCTGTCTCGGATATGTTAGGTTGTCTCCCCAACATATCCGAGACCGCAAGGGCATTTTATCAGATAGATGACAAATGACGAGTCACAGGTGAGGTAGTCATGGATCTGGAAGACCTTCCCGGTGTGTGGGTGAGTGAAGGAATCCCCACGAACAAGGTTGTTGCATTGTAAGCAATGCAAACATGGGAAGTTACCCTTCTTGGGAGTACCTATGAAGGTCTGGCGCAAACCGGTAGAGACCGGCCCGATGTCTGCCCTGACCAAGTTGTCCCTCAAGGTTTTAGGTCTCTTATTACAAAACAATGGAGGTACTGAAAATTCAGTTACAGATGGGTAGGAGGCGTGTAACAGATGCCAGTGTTTCGGGACAATATTCTTGATGAGAGGCGAAAAGGGGTGGTATGTGTTGACGCACGAAATGCGGGGTATGTGGATTTGTGTTCTACCGCAGGATTAAGTACGGGTATTGGCTATTGCCATAGGATAACCCCTAGAGCTCTAGATTCGTCTCATTTCTTCGGCTCTTATCTGGCGTAGCGATGGATCTGAGACAATCTTCTCAATTCTCTTGTGTTGAGAGATAGGTAGGGATTTCTTAGTGTGTGCTGGGTGACAACTGGAAAAGTGCAAGAGACTGTTCCTGTCTGTGGGTTTTGTATAGAGGTCAGTAGTGATATGTCCTGCAGGGGAAAGCATGATCAAGGTGTCCAGAAAGTTAATTGAATTTGGGTCGTGATGTACTGTGAACGTAAGACCAGATCTACTTGAATTTAGGGCCTGATGAAATTCGTTAAGGGAAGAAACATCCCCTCGCCAAATGGTAAACACGTCATCAATGTATCTCTTCCAAAAAATGGAATGTTGTCGCCATAGTGGATGGGTATAGACATGTAATTCTTCAAAGTGCGCCATGTATGTGTTCGCGTACGGGGGCGCCATGTTGGACCCCATGGCAGTGCCCTTCTGTTGTAAGAAGAACTGGTCCTCGAAAAGAAAAAATTGTTGTCCAAGTGGACTAGATCCATGCAAAAAGAGTGTTGAGCCACAGTAAATGTCTGTTGGGACTCAAGGAACCAGTCAGGTGCCTGGATGCCGTCAGAATGTTCAATACTTGTGTACAAACTGTTCACATCAAAAGTCACCAGAAGACCGTTGGGAGGGATGGTGGTGAGCTGCTGTAGTTGGGATAGGAAATCAGACGTATCTTTGAGGTAAGAAGGTATTCTGGGTATCAATGGTGTTAGAATTCTGTCTACTGTAATGGCCAAAGGTGACAAGACCGAGTCGGTTGAAGCGACGATAGGTCGTCCAGGGGGTGTGCGTAGATTTTTGTGAATTTTGGGCAAGGTATAAAAAACAGGCGTGACGGGGTCTGTTTTGAAAAGAAACTCTGCTAGCTTGTGGTCAATGGTTTTTTGGTGTAGATGATAATCTATCAGTTCCTTAATCATGGACTGAATTTTTCTGGTCGGATCCTGTGAGATAGGTAGGTAGGTGGACCTATCCTCAAGCTGTCTATGGATCTCATCTACATAGTAAGACTTGTCTAGCACAACTATTGAACCCCCTTTATCTGCTGGTTTTATGATAATGCTGGTATTATTCTTAAGGTTCTGTATGGCCTTACTCTCTTCTGTTGTGATGTTACTTCTGATTTTGTAGTCTCCGTTTTCTATAGATTTCAGTGTGCGAGTAATATCGTCTGAAACCAATGAGATGTACGTCTCCACTGGGTGGTAATGTTTCGGAGGATTAAAATTACTCGAAGTCTCAGGTTTAGATTGTGAAGGGAGAAAATAGCGCTCTCCTGAGTCTCAGCATGAGGCCCTGTATGGGTCTCCTGTTGAGAGAAGTGTGTCTTAAGCCTGAGTATTCTGTAGAAACTTCTCATTTCCTGATCTAAGAGAAAAGTATTGAACGTGGGGGTAGGACAGAAGGAGAGGCCTTTTTGGAGTACCCTTGTCTCAATGTGTGACAGATTATAAGAAGAGATGTTATACACTAGATTAGTGGTACCTGTGACCGGGTCTGCATCCGGTGTGATTGAGGCCACCTTCCTTTTGCCCCGCCGGGTCGCCTTCTTGGTGCCTGTCGTTGGTCTAAAAAATTGGAAGAACGAGAGGTGTAGGAATCGCTGTCTCATCCTGAGGATGTGGAATAATGGTAATAGTTGGTCCGTGGTCTTGAGGTATTGTCCGAAAACCGCCATCTGTAGACGCGGTTTCTTGTGTAGTCGTCTTGATCGCGTACAAACGTTAGACGTTTTCTGTCCTGTAGGGTTCTCTGGAAGTCCGTGATGGTTTCCTTTTGTTCTCTGATGAATCCTGTCCCACTCTGCGCTGGGAAGAGTGTTTGCAAATTGTTGTTCAATAGACTGTATTTTAGGTCCGAGTTCTCCAATCTCCTTTTGGAGATATTCTATTATAAGGATAATTATGTCCATGGAACATTTATTCAGGATACTTTCGAATTTGGAGCAGTATTCGATGTCATCAGAGAAAAGGGTAGGTCGCAGGGCTACACGTAGACCCCCGGGGATGCGTTGTACCTTGTGGTATTCGGCTAGTGTTGCACAATGCAGCTCAAACGCAATCTGTTTCTTCAATTCTTTTTCATAGTCTTTTGTATATTTGCCACGATGTCTGACCATACAATTTTCAGGCCGGGGAAACACGACCGTAGTTTTGAAATGTCAGACTTTATCTCCTGACTTAGGCCATGGGACGACCGAACAGCTAAGTCATTTCCCCCAACGTGTAAGAGCAATACATGTGGCCTCTGGTCTAAACTGGATTGGAAGGTTATTTCGGGGAGCACCCTTCGCCAAGTCAAGCCACATATTCCGATCTACCGGATGACTGCGGCAGACCTGTCCTGCCCGAGCTGTCGGCCCCCTGGATGCACGTCTGCCCGTTGTGCACCACAGAACACATGAGTGCCCCAGGATCCAGATCAAACGTGCACCTAAGATTGAAACAAAAAAAACAAGTTAGCACCAATATAATAAAACAACAACAATTAAGGGAACCTGTCAGGTGCAATATGCACCCAGAACCACGAGCAGATCTGGGTGCATATTGGACCTGACAAGTTCCCCTTAAACACAATAACTACCCCAAATCTATGCCCCAACAAGTCAATAGCAAGTGGAAGCGATCATAAGAGCGGAAACAAGACTACTCCCATCTCTAAACTGGAACAAAACCCTTCTCTACCAAACCCTGCAACACACCTAGCAACTGAAACCCACAAAACCTGACACCTCCCCCAAGGTTACCGTAAAACTATCAACCTCCACTAACAAATTACTAAAAATTGCTGTCTCCTTACCAGGCTGCCTTGGAGCGTGACTTGGACCAGCTGCAAAGGGGTCATCCGGTGGTTGGTCATCCTCCGACTCTGACCTGTGGGTTTCCTCCACGTCATGTGTCACTGTTGCCGGCAAGCCTGCGACTACCACGACCACCACGGATCGGAGCTGCCGCCGGCTGCTGGAGGTCATTCCGCCGACTGACACAGCACTGGGAGCCGCTGTCGTCTCTCCGCTCTGGATCCCCACAGATCGTGATCCAGAAGTGGTATTCAGGGTAACCAATAGCAAAGACCCAGAGCAGAGTGGCCTGCGCACTTCCTGGTTGCCATGGTGCCGGCGACGATTCCTCCTATATGCTGGAGTAGGCGCCTCATGCCGTTCTGTCCTTGAAGCCCTCATAGGGCTCCTCAATCTTCGTCCCCCTCTCCTACTCCTCTCTGGGAAGTAAGGCTGTGGCAGCCGAGCCCTCACCGGAGGCGAGATTCGAAGAGGGGGAGAAGCTAAGATCGCTTCCATCTAGTCCCGCACTGCCTGCGCACCATGAACGGCAGCCGCATCTCGTAGAATTTGTCCAACAGCTGTAAGATCTGCCATGCTTGGCTATGAATGGAGGAATGTACAGAGTCTCAAAGATGAAATAAGATGTACCACCCCAAACCTTATATAGGCCTCCTTTTAACTCAGCCCCTACTAACCCCACAGATTGGCTGAATACAAAGGAATCTTGATTAGCAGCCTGCATTGTTCTTGTAAGGTCACAGGGTTCAATTACATATGACTCTTAAAAATCCTTCAGATTTGCTTTTTCTTTTTAATATAAAAATACCTGCAGATTTTGGACCCAAATTTTTAATTAGGTTTACTCCGCCTTTGGCCCTTGAGGTATCTTTCAACTCTACCATTGTATGGTCACACATTAATGTTTTTTCATGGACATGTGTCTGTCTGCTCCACACAGACAAGTCCACATTTTCTACAATACCACGGATGTCACACGGACCACACACCTATGTGCTATGTGTGACATCCGTGTCAAATGTATCGGAGAAGTATAACAATTGCGGTTGTACTTTGCACGGGATCCGGTCAAATGCGGTTTGTGGTATTTCTCTTCTAACTTTTGTGCTTTCACCTCAGCGGTATTCTGGAGCAATGCCAGATCTGGCACAAGTGCAGTACAGTTCAATGGAATCGTGGCAAGATAAGGTCACATGCTGTCACATGGGTATATATTTATACACACCAGGGCCGGACTGGGACTAAAATTCAGCCCTGGCATTTGGGGTACACAGGCCCACTTTTTTCGTGGTGAGTGTGTAATATATTTCTGCACTTGTACATGTGAGTACTGTATGGTATTATGTGAGCACTGTATGGCACTATGTGACACTGTATGGCCGTCTTTGTCTGTCTGTCTTGCTCCAAAATGACGTCATTACAGTGACAACTGTCACATTGGCCGCTCAGCTCCGCCCCCGCAATAATTGGCCGCTGGGCCCGCCCAGTGGAATACACACACACACACACACACACAGATATAATATATATTACACACATATTGTGTGTGTATACATGTATAATAAATAGTGTGTGTGTGTAATAAATTATATATTACACACATGTATATTAACTATATGGGTTAAATAACTACAACAGCTATTAAACAAATGTAATATAATAAAAATATAATGGAAATCACAGGCTAACACCCCCCCCCCCTTTGAACTTTATATTCAATGAAACAGTAGTATAAAGATATAATACGTCAAACACGAATTTACAATAGGCCCAGAGCTTGCTCAACTCCATTGCGAAGGCCGGACAGCCACAAGTCGGTGTCGATGTCGATCAGGTGGACACAGTCCTGCTGCAGAAAAGTCTGTCGATCTTTCAAGTTCTCGGTGTCTAACAACCACTACTCCATGTTCGGTGACAAACCGACCAACGTTCTTGTTAACCTTAATCCGTGGTTTATTAACACTGTCCACAGATATGGCACTTCTCCAGGTCAGTCGTGCCACAATGTCTGACGATACAATGACCAGGCCAGGCAAACGCGACCGTAGTCTTGAAATGTCAATCTGTATCTCCTGGCTTAGTTCATGTGACGACCGAACAGCTAGGTCATTTCCCCGCTAACAGGCTGCCAGCGCTGGCTCCCTGCACACGTAGCTAGGGTACCTAATCAGGTAACTAAGCACAGCACTGTGCTTAGAAACCTGATGTGTACCCTGGTTACGTGTGCAGGGAGCCAGCGCTAGCAGCCTTTTAGCAGCGTACGCTAGTAACCAAGGGTATACATCGGGTAACTAAGCACAGTGCTGTGGTTAGTTACCGATTTATATCTTGGTTACCAGAGTACGCTGCTTACAGGCTGCCAGCGCTCGTTGGTCTCCAGCCGTCAAACACACCGATGTGTCCTGCACAACGGGAGACCAACGAGCAAAAAATGGTCCTGACCGTTTAGTAACGATCAGCGACCTCGCAGCATGGGCCCGCTTGCTGCTGCCTGTCACACACAGCGATATCGCTGGCGAGGTCGCTGATACGTTACAAAACCTGTGACGTTTCAGCGATCTCGCTAACGATCTCGCTGTGTGTGACGGGGGCTTTACTCTGTTTCATTATAATATATGCACTATGCACTCTTGAATTGGTTTTAATGATTATTAATTCAGCACTGGCTATTTTTCCTATTAAGATTAACTTGCACTTTGATCTTCTTGTTTTTTTTTTCACAGTGATTATTTATTATATATTTTTTTATATACTTGTATACACTTATTTTTAGGAATTTAAATTAAAATATATAACTTTTACATCAGTACTATACTTTATATATGATGGATGATGTCAATATGAATGTAATTTATTTTGACCAGGTCATGGCTTTTTATTAGCAGCCTTATGTACTGAACACGATTTTTAATGAAGTTTTTTCAATAAAAAATTATTTATAGCCGAATACTTAGTTTTATAGATGTGTGGTAGATATGTATATATTATGGTAAATAGCTCTTACCCCTTTGACTTTACTAGGTATTGTCTTCAATATACGTCTGTGACTGCAGACAGCCTGTAGTTTCTCTTATCCTTTTGTAAATTCTTTAAGAGGTTTCTTAATATTACAGAAATGAAATAGCAACAACAAATAAGCATAAACATGTATTTTTCAGATGAAAGGAAAGAGGAAAGGAAAGAGGGAGAGATGGGGACGTGAGGTTGGTATAAAATAAAGAGAGGACAAAGGGTTGGGAATGTAGAGGGGGAAGGGGAAAAAGGTGAGATTCCCACCTATCTCTAAAAAGGTGTCTGGTTACTAGGATTTATAAATATGAAAAGGCTTTGTTTTCAGAGGTGTGTATGAACAACATGTATTCGGTTTCTGAGCTAATGTGTTATCTTTGGATGAGCAAATTTGTCAAGAGATTTTAGTTAGCTTTTGGTATCTGTCCCATTTGTCCCAAGATTCTAAAAGCTTTGCATTTTTCTTAGTGTAATGCAATCGGGCTTTTTCATGTATGCTTATAAGATTTGATTCATTGAACCACTCGGTTAGAATTTGAATTTCACTAGAGTTGAAGGTGGTATTTAGTTCAATTTCCCATCTGTTAATGTAAGAAGGTTTTTCCGAAGTGTTATATAGAAGCTTGTATATTTTTGAGATTAGCCTATTCTTCCCTTGAGCATGTAGTAGAAATTCTTGTTGGGGGGACGGGTTTGAAGGGGAAATATCTGGGATGTGATATGAAGCTAGGTCTCTAATGATGGCTAGGTCTTTATCTTTTAAATCTATTGGCTTAAAGATGGATTTTAGCTCTTCTATAGTTAATGGTTCATGGTTATGGATTATCTGATAGTGTTATGTTGCAGAGATTTTTTGATGTCCTAATTTTGTTTTTTATGAGTCTAAATTTTTGCGGGATTACATGTAAAATGGGGGTGGCTCTGCAAATGTTCGGAATTAGATCTAGTTTTTTATTAAATTTATACCAAAGCTTAAGTGTTACTTTGGTAAAAGGGTTCAGTATGTTTTTATATTTGAATCTGTTGTGAGGGGTTGGCCAAGAAAATGTGATAGGTCTCCTTTTTAAGTTGCTGATTTCCAAGGTAGTCCACAGTTTTCTAGAGGGGTTTGTCCTCATCTCCATGAGTCTGGCTATATGTGTGGCTAGCCAATAGCGTTCAAAATCTGGGAGTCCTGTACCTCCTTTTAGCTTTAGGAGCAGTCTGTATAGTGTACTTTAGTCTATGGCTCTTTTTAAGCCATATAAAATTTGAGATCATGTTTTTCAATTTGCTGAAGAAATGTTGTGGGATATCTGTAGGGATTACTTGTAAAAGATATAAGATTTTTGGCAGAATGATCATCTTGATTAAATTTGGTTCTCCCAAACCACGAGGATGGTAAACGGCTCCAAGCGGAAATGTCAGCTTCTATTTTGTGATAAAGTGGCTTGAGATTCAGATTGTATAGTTGAGACAGGGAGTTGCTAATTCTTACGCCTAGGTGGGTGATGGAATTGCTAATTCTGAAAGGGGATGATTCTGATACATCTTTCCATGTTTTGGGGGGAATGTTAATGTTTAATAAATGGGATTTTGAAAAATGTATTTTGAAGTTGGAGACTTCACTGTATAACTTGAAATCTGCGGTAAGGGCCTTAATTGAATTTGAAGGGTTCATTACAATGAAAAGTGTGTCATCTGCAAATGCCGCGGATTTGTATTCTATTTGGTTGCATTTCAGGCCTGAGATCTTGGGATTTTGTCTTATTTTCTGGAGAAAGGTTTCTATTGTTAGAATAAATAGAAGTGGTGATGAAAGGGGACAGCCCTGTCTGGTTCCATTTTTTTATGTTAAAACTAGAGGAGAGTTCATTATTTATTTTTAGCTTTGCGGTTGGGGTGGTATAAAGTGCCAGGATTTTGTCTATGAATAAGGGTGGGAAGCCAATTTTTTTTTTAAAGTTTGTTCGCTAAATAGCCAATTGACGCGGTAGAAAGCTTTTTCTGCATCTGATGTGGTGATTGCAGTTTCAATATTGTTATGTTTTGCATATTGAATGGTGTTTAGTGTTTTAATTAGATTATCTTTTGCTTCTCTCTCTTTTGTAAAATCCCACTTGTTCTAGGTTTATAAGATCAGGTATTAGGTTTTGCATTCTTTTTGCTATGATTTTGGCATATAGTTTTACGTCATTGTTAATCAGCGAAATTGGTCTATAGCTTCCGCAAAGGGATGGATCTTTTCCTTCTTTTGGGATTAGAGTTATGTGAGCTGTTAGGGCTTCTTTATTGAATGGGTTATTTTTGTTTATATAGTTAAAATAGTTTGTCATATGTGGAACTAGTTCTGTTTTTTAAAAATGTTGTAGTACTCAATTGAAAAACCATCCGGGCCTGGACTTTTCCCTCCCGGAGTTAAGTTTATGGATGATTCTGCTTCTTGAGAGGATATTGGGATCGTTAGATTTTGTGCTTGTTGGGTTGTGAGTTTAGGTAATTTCAGGTCTTTTAATAAAGTTTTTGAGTTTTGTTTTCCCCTCTTGAGACTCTTGAGCTGTTGTGAGGTTGTATAATTTGGAGTAGTATGAAGAGAAGATATTAGCAATGTCTTCAGTTTTGTGATGTACTTTGTCATTCATATTTTTCATTTTTGTGATGCATGTTGTATTTATTTGTTTTTTTAATCATGTTTGCTAAATTACGTCCACTTTTGTTGGAGTAAAGGTAGGATCGAAACCTTGCATAGTTAAGGTATTTTTCGCTTTTTTGATTTAAAAGAGCTCTGAGCTCAGATCTTAACTTGAATAAGTCCTTCTCTAATGAAGGGTTTTGATTTATTTTATGTTGTCCTTCTAAGTTTTTTATTTGGTTTAGAAGGGAAATGTTTGTTTTTTCTCTTTCTTTTTTGGTTCTAGTGCCGAGTTCTATTACAGTACCTCGTAGAACTGCTTTGTGGGCTTCCCAAAAGTTAGGGTCACATATGTTATTGAAGCAATTTTCTCTAAAGTAGTTTTGGATGGAAGTTCTTATGTAGTCTTGAGAAGTTTTGTTTTTTATTAAACTATTGTTGAGTTTCCAATTGAGTGGGCGTCTTCTGCCTTGTGAAATCTTTATGTTTAAAAGTAGGGGGGCGTGATCTGAAAGTAGTATGATATCATAATGTATTTTTTGAACATTGCTTAGAAGTTGATGGAGTATGAATAGATAATCTATTCTGGAGTATTTCTTATGGACTTGTGAGTAAGAAGAGTAATCTTTGGTTGAGGGGTGTGAGATCCTCCAGCTGTCTACCAGAAGTAATTCTGTGAGGGATTTTTTAATGAAATTTACTGTTTTAATTGGGATCGTTGAATGTCCATCTGAGGTGTCTGATGGAGGGTGTAGGGGGATATTTTAGTCACCTCCTAATATTATATTCCCTTCTGAAAAAAGATGCAGAGTGTTGAATATTTTCTTAAAAAAGGGCAGCTGGTTAGTATTTGGGGCGTAGATGTTTATGATTTGTGTATAAGGAGTTGTATAGTTGGCATTTCAAGAAGATGAATCTGCCGTCTGGATCATAAATGACGTCTTTGAGGTTAAAGGGTATCTTTTTATGGATAATAATCGAGACCAATTTATTTTTCTTGATTGGGGAATTGGCATTAAACCATCTGGTGTAGACCTTATTTTTTGTTACTGGTGTGTACGTCTTCTTGAAGTGAGTTTCCTGGAGAAGAGCGATATCTATTTGGTGTTTAAGATAGCTCAGTATTTGTGATCTTTTTTGGGGGATGTTCATGCCTTTAACATTGAACGTTATAAAGTTAAGATTAGCCATAGTTACCATGAAATAATAATTTATCTTTGAAATTTGGGTAGGTATCTGGGAAGGGTGAAAAAGATTTAGTATAGGATAGAGTGAGATATTTGAGTCTCTTAGCCATAGCCTGGAGACGTTGTGGATTTCTCAAATTGAGAAATGAAAAACAAAAAATTTGCAGCTGGAAGGGATAGGGTAAGCCAAGCCAATCCTTTCCAGTGTAATCTGCAATAGTGGATTTTCCGGTCCGTGGGGGCGTGGACCTAGGATGTAGTACTTTTAAACAGTATATGTACTTGACACTTTCAGTGAAGTGAACTAGGGGGCACTATGGGGCACTATCTCCCAACTAAGTCTTAACAGTAAATGTAATGTAAGAGGGTGAGATAACAAGTCAGTTATAAATGATAAATAATAACCAATTAAAGCAAACCTTCCATATTTGTATGGTTACAACCAATGGTCTTCGGTTCTGTTGCTTGAACGATGAGGATAGAAGTCATGAGCGTCCAAGAGAGTTCTTTGTAGTATTGTGATTTGATTGAACGATATGCACAAATCACAGGCAGATAGAAAGAGGATTAAGTCCCGATGTCTCTATTTGGAATACTAGCAAAAGTTAAACAAATTTAATGTCTTTAGAACAGGTACTGAATTGGGAACGTACGCAATCATGTGGTAAACTTAGCCAAAACTACGACTTCTCTCCAATTCTTCCCTCTCCCCCCGAACGAAAACGTTGGGTGGGAGGTTGACAGAGGGAGAGGAGGAAGAGAGAGAGTAGAAAATAAAATAATAATAAAAGGTGTGTTTTTTTTAATATGAATATCTTTTCTTTCCCGTTTCTCATCAGGGTATTTCTTACAGTTGACTGATGAGGTCATGTGTATAAAGGTATTGAAGAGTCCTCATCCATTTTCATATTGTTCCCCTTGTCCTTTTCTTGGAGTCTTCTTTGGCCCTTGATTCAGTTTTCTCACTTTACTTGCTCTGGGTGGTGATGTTGTGGTCCATTTGTCACGTTTAGGTAATGCATATAAAGATACCAGATTGGACCTCCGCTGAAGATTTCCTTCACTTGCCTGCACTAAGTCCAACTTATTGAGGACAAAAGGAAGATCGTCTGGAGTTTTGATTATTAGGTTTTTGTTGTCTACAGCCATCTGTAGATTATATTTTTTTCTCTCAGTGTTTTTGTTAAGGGCTGTAATTGTCTTCTCAGATCTAAAGTGAGCTTTGAAAGGTCCTGATTTGTATTTCTGTCTCTTCATATTCAATCTTGCGGGTATATCTTGCTTTTTGGTAGATTTGTTCCTTTATTTTAAAGCTTTGTAAACAACATAGAACATCCCTTGGTTTATCCCAGTTTGCTGTTTTGGGTTTATAAACTCTGTGAGCTCTTTCTAACCCTATGTCAATGGTTTCTTCTTTGCCAAGTAGAGTATTAAATATCTGTGTAAGGGCTGTGTGAATGTCTTTGTCTTCTACTGATTCTGGTAATCCTCGAATTCGAAGGTTATTCCTTCTGGACTTGTTCTCGAGATCATCTATGTGAAGTTTTTTCAAGAAGATCTTTTTTTTTTTTTTTTGTCGATCAGGATTTCTGTCACTCTCTCTGAGTGTGTAGTAATTTGGTCAAAGTCGTTTTCAAGGGTATGAATTCTTGTATAGATCTGTTTTACATCGCTTTTAAGTTCAGCCATCTCTTCTTTTATGGTCTGCGTGAATTCCTTAAATAGGTTTCTGATGCAGTTTGCTGTAGGGAGGGCTTTGATGTGTTCCATGAGGTTGGCATTTCCGCTTAGTGTCTCTTCATCCTCATCACTGTCTGACAGTGTGAAGTTGGTGGTTGGTGTTTGGCTTTTTGTGCTGACATCTCTTGGGTGTGTTGTTTTTTAGATTTATCCCCTTCCTGGTTCTTCTTTGGAGTTTTCAGGGTTTTGTTTGACTCGTCAAATTTGTAATTTGTATTTTTTTTTCCCCCCATTTTCTAGACCTGGTCTTAATAGAACTTTGCTGGGAGAAAGTAGGTTGGGTTAACACATTTGGAGTAAGTTTGTCCTCTTTTCTTTCTTTTTTTTCCTCCTTTCCCCTTTTTAACTTTCTGTATCTCAGCTGCTGCAGCCCTTTTCTTATCTTGACCACTAGATGTTACTGTTCCCCACTGTTGCACATTGTTCTTGCACTTTATACTGGAGCTTTTTGTTTGTTTTATGCTTAGAATCGTCAGCTCTAGCTGTACTTTTTATATATCAATGTATAACCTAGAGGGATTTTCTGTGTTTTATGTCCAGCCACTTAAGTTTTGAATTAAAATGGGGTGAGTAGCATCTGCGATCTAGCAACAGGCAGCTTGGGATGGGTTAAATTTCCCCTGTGCTGGTCTTTTATTGTCCAGATAAGCACGGTGGGGAGAGAACCAGGCTGCTCTGGTCTTGGTGCTGTCCTAGGAACTTAACTTCTTACAGTTCTGTCTCTGCTCCCTGAGCCCTTCCCCTCCTCTCTGTAAACCCCAGTACAGGAGTGGATCCCAAGCCAGTGTCTCTGTTCCTGTTTTCCAGGTACCTCTGCTAATTGATGGTGTAGCTATCTGCTGTGCTCTGCTATCGGCAGTCTCTCTCCCTCTCCTCAGAGTTACAAATGGTGGTGCAGGGGGAAGCTTGAGGCCCTACTCTCTCAGGTGGCAACCCAATCCAGGAGTAATTAGGTGATATTTATCCTTGGGCACAGGCCTCCTCTCCTTCAGAGCCCCTCTCTCTAGCTCCTGCCAAGAGTGATGAAGGGGGGAGGGAGGTCGGGGTGGTGCAGGTGCTGTGCCTTTCTGCTGGACTCTAATGGCAGCAGCTCCCATACATCTAGCAAGCCCTCTCTCTTCTGGCCTTCTCCCTCAGTCCCTGCAGGCAGTGGGGCAGGAGGGAGCTCGGAGCAATGCTTTTTCTGTCAGTAAATCGCAGTGCTGCTGCACTCTCCTGGTCTCTGGGGACTAGTAGTTGTATGGTTGGTATGGCTGCTACTTTAGGCCCTTGCTTCAGCACTGTAATCAGGCCGCTACTCACTCAGTCTCCACAACACTCCAAAGTTGTTTTCCTGGGCTCCACAGCAGATGTAGGGAGATGGGTTTTGTCTTGGGGCCACTTTTTCTTAAGGATCGGCGTTGGATGCCACTAGATTACAAATTGAGATGCAGGAGCTCTTACATGTGCATCCTTCTTCTTCCCCAGCTAAGCCACGCCCCCCTGCTGGTGGGATGGTCTGTCGTTCAGGACAAAAAATAAAAAATGTATAAAAAAAACCCGGCATGCGGTCCCCCCCTAATTTTGATACCAGCCAAGATAAAGCCACACGGCTGAAGGCTGGTATTCTCAGGATGGGGAGCCCCACGTTATAGGGAGCGCCCAGCCTAACATTATCAGCCAGAAGCCGCCCAGAATTGCCACATCCATTAGATGCGACAGTCCTGGGACTCTACCCGGCTCATCCCGAATTGCCCTGGTGCGGTGGCAATCAGGGTAATAAGGAGCTAATTGCAGCCCATAGCTGCCACTAAGTCCTAGGTTAATCGTGGCAGGCGTCTATGACACACATTTCATGATTAACCTGTAAGTGAAAGTAAATTATATACACCCTAAAAAATACTTGATTTGGAATAAAAGACAAAAAAAACACCCTTTTTCACCACTTTATTAAAATCGCCAAATACCCCCTCCAGGTCCGGCGTAATCCACAGAGGTCCCGCGACACATCCAGCTCTGCTACATCGTAAGCTGACAGGATCGGCCATAGAAAACCGCCGCTCCTGTGAGCTCCACGCAGAAACTGAAGGGAGTCGCGCTGTCAGCAGGGACGTCACTGAGATAATGTCTGCGTGTGTGCGGTGATGAGTGAGGTAGTGCTGGTGTGTGTGCAGTGATGATGGGTGCAGTAGTGCCGGGGCGTGTGCGGTGATAATGGGAGCAGTAGTGCTGGGGTGTGTGTGATGATGGGGGCGAAAGTGCCTTACTGTGATCTGTCGCATCGGGTGTAGGGAAGCTTCCATGGTGGTGTCCCTTATACCTGTCCGCCGGCTGCGTCATGGCGTTGTCAGGGTTTTGGCAAGTGGGCGTGTCCTAATCGAGCGTTCGTTGCTGCTGATTGGCACAAGTGACCCAGTGCCATTGAAAGCCATGCATGCACATGCCTTCACGTTGCCTCCACCATGTTTTACAGAGGATGTGGTGTGCCTTGGATCATGTGCCGTTCCCTTTCTTCTCCAAACTTTTTTCTTCCCATCATTCTGGTACAGGTTGATCTTTGTCTCATCTGTCCATAGAATACTTTTCCAGAACTGAGCTGGCTTCATGAGGTGTTTTTCTGCAAATTTAACTCTGGCCTGTCTATTTTTGGAATTGATGAATGGTTTGCATCTAGATGTGAACCCTTTGTATTTTCTTTCATGGAGTCTTCTCTTTACTGTTGACTTAGAGACAGATACACCTACTTCACTGAGAGTGTTCTGGACTTCAGTTGATGTTGTGAACGGGTTCTTCTTCACCAAAGAAAGTATGCGGCGATCATCCACCACTGTTGTCATCCGTGGACGCCCAGGCCTTTTTGAGTTCCCAAGCTCACCAGTCAATTCCTTTTTTCTCAGAATGTCCCCGACTGTTGATTTTGCTACTCCAAGCATGTCTGCTATCTCTCTGATGGATTTTTTCTTTTTTTTTCAGCCTCAGGATGTTCTGCTACACCTCAATTGAGAGTTCCTTAGACCGCATGTTGTCTGGTCACAGCAACAGCTTCCAAATGCAAAACCACACACCTGTAATCAACCCCAGACCTTTTAACTACTTCATTGATTACAGGTTAACGAGGGAGACGCCTTCAGAGTTAATTGCAGCCCTTAGAGTCCCTTGTCCAATTACTTTTGGTCCCTTGAAAAAGAGGAGGCTATGCATTACAGAGCTATGATTCCTAAACCCTTTCTCTGATTTGGATGTGAAAACTCTCATATTGCAGCTGGGAGTGTGCACTTTCAGCCCATATTATATATAATTGTATTTCTGAACATGTTTTTGTAAACAGCTAAAATAACAACTTGTGTCACTGTCCAAATATTTCTGGACCTCACTGTATGTGTATGTATATATGTGTGTATGTATATGTGTATATATATATATATATAAATATAAATATATATATATATATATAATAATATTTGTGTGTGTGTGAAGCTTTGTAGATATATTAGATCTCTCGTATGTATGAGTTAACGTATGTGGGATAGAGATTGCAGCTTCTATGACAGAACAGATAACCCCTCCTACACTATTTGCTAACCTGTATTACACTCAACCATCCCTTTAATAAACACACTGCATGTGACTTATAACAGCTATTAAAGAATTTAATAGAATATAAAAAATATGTGATATAATAATACAATCAAGCTGGGCTCCAACCCCCCACCAGCATATTTCTGCACCAGCATAGAAGAGGGTTCTTCACGGTAAGAGCAGTGAGGCTCGAACTTTTCATGAGGAAGTGGTGATGGCCAACTCACTGAATTTTAGAGAGCAATGGATGCTTTTCTTGATAGCAAGAGTATAGAAGGTTATGAGTAACATATTACAGGTAGTTGACCCAGCTTAGGAGTTGGGAAATACTTTTTTTTCCCTATCCAAAAAATTGGCTTCTACTCTGTGGGGTTTTTTGCCTTCCACAGGTTCAACACTGCAGAACAGCGGCACTAAAATAGGCTGAACTAGATGGACAGGTCTTCCTTCAGCGTTAGAAAATGTTATGTAAACAAAGAGAGAGCCTGCTCCATGCCGTCCTGGAGTCCCGAGATAAAAATGTCAAGACCAACGTTCGTTTAGGGGAACTCTGTTACGTGAACTCCGTTGTTGCACATGAATCTTCTATTGTCTCCTTTAAGACGGTGGTGTCGCACCACGACACCGGAATGGTACCATACAAATCTACTCACCTGTAATGTTTATAGTTCTGCCCAAATGCTTAATTGCCTCCGCCTCTCTTGAGGCTTGCCAAACCATCCTCTGTACAATCTCAGACCATACAATCCTTATTTCTGAAAAAAAACCTAAAAGATGTTCTAGATCAGATTGCATGACTGCGAGCAGCTCGACAAGCCTCATATTGCACAACTTCCCCCCCGAGTGGATGACTAGGATTGTGGGGAAGAGGATTGAAGGCTGATGTGGAAAATTCCTGGAAGGACCTGCGACCACCTCAGACCTCTAATGCCCCTCAAGCAGACTTCGAGGTTCGTAAAGCCCATAGACTGTGCGCATGACCACCAACCAACCCCCTCCCCTCGCCGCATGCCGCAAAAACAAGACAAACACATTTTAGCTTGGTTTGATATTGGTCACAGTTTTACTCAAACCACACTTGTTAACAAAACCAAATCACCCTGACAAGAAGGGATTACAACGCTCAACAGGACGGCGTGGATCTCTGCTCTCACCATTTTCCATTTTTTTTAAATGCCAAGAAGGAGGCCAGCGCTTAAGCTGGGCTCCGACCCCCCCCCCCCCACACCAAAAAGAAAAAGAAGCCTGTTCCAGGCTGTCCTGGATACCAGAAATGAAAATATCCAGACGAATATCCGTCAAGTCCACTCAATCATTCAGCATCAACCGCCTGTTATCTCCTTTCAGCTGTCTATGCCTCACTACGACGCCAGAGCGGTATCGTATAAACCTGACATCCTAGTGTTACTCATTCTCTGAGTGCGTTCAATCACCTCTGTGTCTCTAAAGCTCTGCCACACTACCCTTGGTATTCTCTCTGACCAGACGATGCGCAGAGAAAAACCCAGGGAGGCGGTCCAAGTCTGAGTGCATGAGTGTGACCAGCTCGGCCAGTCTCCTATTAGACATATCGTTTCCTCCAGCATGAATGAATATAATCGCAGGAGAGGACGACTGCACACTGATGTTGACCTCCGGGAACACTTGGGACCAATGTAGTCCCCTGGTGCCCCTCCAGACATCCAGGATACCGAAGCCAAGATTCCGACCTCCTGGCCGATCACTTGCCCTCTGGGCAGCCCAGAAGACAGTGTCCAATTATCCCTATTCTCGGGCTTGTCGGACCTAATGGAAATATGTGTAGGTTATTTGTGCAATAAATCAGGCCTAACGTATCTCATAAAACATGCAGAACGCCAACGCCCAATCCGCTGAATGTCCATGCAGGGAAGGCCTTCCCTAGCAGCCTCAGTTGCAGCTCCAATCCGAAATGAATGAGTTCCAAAACAGTTAGAATCAAAACCAGCATGAATCAAGCAACGCTTAAGGAGGGACTTGAAATTGGAATTTGATAAGCTGGGTGTCATCCCCATGAACTAGCAAAGCAAGACCTCGAGTCTAGACTGCCAAATATCTTGATAACTGTACCAGGCATGTTGCACAGGCTGTGGGAAACAGGAGTATCCATGTGACTTTGCCTAATAGATCCGTCTTTGATTTCTTAATGCGGACACGCAAAGAAGAGTCTGAAAGTAAGACGTCGTCATAATGTAAACCCCCAGGTTTTGTCTTGGATGGAGGAACCAACTCGCTAATTCTAAGGGCTCCAAAAAAGGAAAGACAAAGCGGTAGCTAACAGTAACGCTTCCCACGTGGAAGAACAGATGGAGCTGGAAGTCTTTTTTTATTAATATAAAAGTAGATATATACAGAAACAAACAAAATTAATAATAAAAACATATGTACATTCCAGCCCGTACCCGGTAACAAAATATCCAACACATCCAAACCATAGCTCCACTGCCCTTACAAACATATCTAATATTTACAATACATACGATACATACAATATAACAAAATATTTACACATGAATATAGAATATAGAAAACAAAGAAAAACAGAAAATAAAATAATAAGCACAACTCGGCAATCCCATAACCCACAAACACCAAACATGTATTATTATTATTTTATTTTTTTTTTATACATACAAAAACACACAGAAGAAATCACACAATAAAACCTACATAACACTACTAACTAACCCACCACCAACCGGCTGCCCAGCTCCTAAGTTCAAAGGAAAGTTATCCCAAGCTTGCGTAGATCCCCCAAAGTTCTACCCAGACTGGGGGACCGAGCCGTGCCTCTGGGTCTTATAAACACCTCCTCCTCCTCCCCCCATAAAACCCCCACCCAAAACCTATCTACACCCCTACACATAACGAACCTGAAAGAAAAGAAACAACCATTAGTATATGGAAACATTACAATATGACTCAAAAACAGTGTCTGCAAACAGTCTCCCAGTTGATGTTAATAAAAACAAAAACCTAGGGTGAGAAAGTCAGCCCATCACCATGAGGGGAAAGATAAGATTGGGAAGGAAGTAGGGAAGGAGGGGAAGGAAGAGACTGGGAGGGAAAGGATACTGGAGCCAAGACAGTCAGTGCACCCGGAATGAGAAGCCCCTCCACAGGCGAGAGGCCCTCAATGCACCAAACCGCTCGAACTCCAGGGAGCGTACCTTTTCCAGGTCACCAAGGATGTTACTAACCATGTCTTCTACTTGAAGGATTTTGCTGCCCGTCAAAACTAAAGATCGTGCATTCCACGTGAAGTACCTAACCACTATACTAACTAAAAATAAAATGGTCAGATCCCTTCCACCCTGGTTTCTAAATGCTCCATAGGCCCACTCTGCATAGGAAAGACTGCCCAGCCGAGGCCAGCCCACGGAAGCCTCTACCCGTTTGTAAACCTCTATATTGAAGGGACAATGAAGCAGGAAGTGGTCCATACTTTCCAGTACGCCCAAACAAGTCTCACGAGGACAATCTGTCATCGGAGTTCCTGTACTTCAAATTGTCCCTCACATATAGCTTACCCAGGAAACAACGCCAAGAAAAGTCCCAAAACTTCTCGGGGATCCGCTTAGAATTCAATAGACCCAGCCATACCTCCAGATCCCGGCTCGGGCAATCCCTGAGGACCAACGGGGCCTGGAAATGAGTAGACAAGATCCTCTCGTCGAGTAACCTCCCAGACCCCACCGGCGGATGACCTTGAGAACCGGGGTAACATAAGCCGGGAGATGTCCGTGAGGCACGCAAAGGTCCTTCACACGCCCGCCTATCTCCCATTCCTGGAAGAAAGGCCGAAACCACCCCCCACAGGAGGATACCCACGGAGGAGCCCTCTCCTTACAGAGGTTTGCAATATTCAACTTCAAAAAAGTATCCACCAAGAATACCACAGGGTTGACCATATTTAACCCCCCCTAGTCTCCTCGTACGGTAAGTAACCTCCCGCTTGACTAGGTTCAACCTGTTTCCCCATAACAGCTGGAAAAAACAGTCTATAGACCCTCATCCAGAGAGGTTCTGGCAAAATGCAAATACTGCCCAAATAAAGCAATACAGGGAGCAAGTATGTTTTGCACAGGGCAACCCTTTCCCTCAGGGTCAAAGTTAAGCCCTCCCAGCGGTCCACTCTCTGAGCGGCGATTTGAAGTCTGCCATCCCAAATTTGCGTTGGGTAATTGCTCTGTCCGAATTCCACGCCTAGAATCTTGGCATATTCCTGGGGCTCCAGTAGAGTGTCCGGGAGACTAAAATCAGGCTCTCCTCCACCCAGCCAGAGACTCACATTTATACTGATTGATCTTGGACCCGGAAAACTCCGAGTAGCTCTCCACTTCCGACAACACCACCTCCGCCTCCTCTTGGGAGCAGACAAAGACTGTGACATCATCCGCGTAGGCCACTGCCCTCAGCGTGGTCTCCCGTGGGCCAGGGTCACCCATCCGAACCCCCCTCAAATGCCCACAATCTATCCTTCGGATGAAGGGGTCATTTGCGAAAGCATAGAGCAACGGGCTCAGCGGTCAACCCTGGCGAACACCAGATCCCACCACAAAGGGCCATCCAACCCAACCATTTACCAACTGGAAAGTCTCTGCCCCTTGATACAATGTTTGTAGCCAGCTAACAAAACCACCCGGCAGACCATATCTCAGTAGAGTGGACCAGAGGTACTCATGATCGACCCGGTCAAAAGCTTTAGCTTGATCCAAGGACAGTAGATACCCATTCCAAAAACCTGCCCTGCTCCACGGCCTCCCGGACACCCAGAACAGTGCTAAAAGCGCCTCGACTGGGAACCGTGCAGTGCTGGGACTCTGAAAGGAGTTCTGGTGCAAATTTCATCAATCTAGTAAAAAGCACTGTTGCCAAAATCTTTCTGTCCACATTGAGAATTGGAGACCCATATCCCTTCTCAATGTGCGATGAATCTTTACCTTTTGACAGAAGAATCAGAGCTGACCTCCTCATTGACTTCAGTAGCATGCCTGAGGAAAGGCATGTGTTAAAAGCCCACGACAATAAGGGGACTAAAGAGTCCTTAAAGATCTCATAAAACTCAGATGTTAAGCCATCCGGACCTGGAGATTTCTTGGGCCGAAGCCCATCAATGGTCACTCTCGCTTCCTCTTCCCTGATATCCTCTGTCAGAGCGCCAAGCAAGGGGTCTAACCCTGGCATCGGGATAGTCTCAGCCAGGAAAGCCGAAATCCCCTCTCGGTCAGGTTCCCTCCTCCCCAAGAGGTGAGAGTAGAAAGATCTGACGACTTCCGAGATCTCTGGCTTGGACCGTACCAGAGATCCTGTACTATCCCTCAGACCCACAACCCGCTTACTATTCACGGATATCTTACAGTCCTTGTAGGGGTCAGGCGAGCGGTATTTCCCGAAATCCCTCTCAAAAACCAAAGCTATGTGCCTATCATACTGACACCTCTTGAGCAAGGCCTTCACCCTGAAATTTCCTCACGGTCACCCCCAGCCGAAACTAAGGTCTCGAGTTTCCTCCTCAGGCTATGATATACAGGCGATCGCTGTTCAAGCTTCTGAGGTTGGCGAGCTGTCTTTAGAACGTTGCCACCCGATGTTTAAACATCTCCCACCACTCTGACTCAGTGCTACAAAGGCCCAATAATGGTAGCTGGCTCTGAAGAAATTCCTTGAAAGACTGTCTTACAGTTGCTTTCTCCAGAAGTGATGAATTCAATTTCCATATGCCTCTTCCCATTCGAGGGGTCTCTGTAACATTCAGAGAAAAACAAATAAGACAGTGGTCGGAGAATTCCACTTCCACAACCGATTACGGCGAGAAAAAGGTTTTTTTTTGAAGGAGGAAGCCAATCTATCCTACTCCTACACTGGCTGCCCCTAAAATAGGTGAACCCCGGGTGGCCTGGATCAGCCCTGATGTGGACATCAACCAGGCAAGCCTCTTTAGCTACACTATTCAACGTCCTGCTGTCGTACGCCAGCAGGTCCTTGGAACCTCCTCTATCTCGGGGCCTCGTGATAGTGTTAAAGTCCCCTCCAAAGACCACCTGCTGGCTACAAAACAAATTGGTTTGATCCTTATAAAGAGTCTTTTCCGGTCCCACTTGGTTTGGCGACCGTAGATGTTTGAGCTGAAGCTCTTGACTAAGCACATCTAAAATCAGACACGTCCCATTTCGAGCTTGATAATCCATCGGCATGTAACCTCTGCGATCTTAAAAAGGATTGCCACCCCGCTATACGGCTCAGCCGCAAGAGACCAGTAGGAGGGACCATGGGTCCACTCCTGCCTTGCTTTCTTCAAGGATGACTAGTCAGTCAACCTGGTCTCCTGCAAAAACAAAATTTCGGCATCAAAGGCCGTAAATCTAGCCGCATCTGACTTAATGCTGGCAACATTAATGGTTGCTAGCGTCAACTGGGTGAGTGCCGCCATCAAGGATTATGAAGCTCGACAGCCAACTTTTTCCCACCCCCACCACCTCCACACTCCTCCTCACTGTTCGAGAAGGCCATACGTTTCAAACACACCGATCCGTCCATACACCTATCACTCGTTTGTCTGGCAGTTTCGGGGCGATTTCCCCCCCCCCTCCAAGGAGGGATCTCCCGGAGGGGGGGATCCATTGTCCCCCAAGGCCCCTACATCCTTGCCCGCAGCCCCCGGCACCTCACCCTCATCCTCCCTACCCGGGCAGGGAGGGATGTTCTCATCCAGGGTTTGGTACCGGTTGGGGAGGACCACCAGAGGCGGGGTAATAGAGCCTTCCTTTGGTTTTCTGGACTGGGTAGATGACTCACCAGGAGGGTTCTCCAGGATGGATGTTCCGGAGGGGTCCCACTCCAAACAAGGAGTCTTAGACCCCCTCCTCCTGTTCCCCCTCCTGGTTTTACTCCTTTTTTTCTCTTCTTTTTGCCATGCCTGCGCCCCCTCTCCCTGCTCTTCCTCAGAAGAGGAAGGCGAGGCGTTGGCGTCCTCCTCTTCCCTAATCCTCCTCTCCTCCTCATCCAGCTCGCTGCCCAGATCCTCAGCCACAGGGGCCCCCGAGGAAGAGGGCAGGGTAATCACACCCCGCTCTCTCTCCGGCGCAGTTCTGACCGCCTCACGCGTGATGGGGCACATTTTTCTTTCCTTGGACCAGTGCTCTGCTCACCTCTGCTGGTACCCTCTGCCGTGGGCTCCTCATCACTCTGTGAAGCCGTGGTCTTACGAAGGACCTCATTGGCGAATGAGCGCGGGCACCGGCTGAATGGATGACCCAGATCCCCACATAGGTTACATCGAATGGCCCGACACGTGGCAGCAAGATGACCAAGCCCCCCCACACAAGGCACATTTCTGTGCCTTGCAGCCTGCGCTGAAATGGGAGGAGATTTGCTGCACTTGTGGCAGACCTTCGGCTGCCCCCAGTAGTGGATCAGGATCCGATCCCTCCCTAGGAACTTGGAGGGAGGGATGTGGGTAACAGAGTTTCCTGAAACCTTCAACTTAACCTTGAAGGTCCAGGCTCCAGTCCAAAAACCAAAACTGTCACGAATCTTCTCGGACCTGGACCACCTCCCCGTAGTGGCTGATCCAGGTCATGATATCAACACAAGACAGTAACTCATTTGCTGTGAGTGTGACTGTCTTCACCATGTTCTGCCGAGAGACCGCTTCCACTATATTTTTCCATGCAGGGGTATGCTTGTCCAGCTCATACCGACACTAGAAGAGTTCCATGCCCTCTGGTCTCATGAAACTGGCTGCAAAATCAAGGGTACCAACAGGTTGGATGAAGGCAGCCAGATCCTGGCCCTTGAAGCCCATTTTCGCTAGGAGCTCAGCAATTCTGTCCCGGCAATTCCAGGGACCGGCCTCACCGCTCACGTTGGACCAGCGAAAATGGACCACATTCCTCATGGCACCCTGACACCCTGCTGTAGGGAGAGACCACTCAATGGGTCCCTCCCGCTCTCTATCTTGGAAAGCAGCCAGCCCGTGTCGCTTTATCCAAAATGACAGGTCTATCACCTCATCCCCTACTTGCATAGTCTCCTCTCCTCTCTTCAGGGCACTCCAGTAGATGTTGCAAGTCACCTGCCCTGAAACAGTCATCTGACACCTCAGCCACCCTCCTTCCACTCTCCCCTGCAGCAGCAGCTTGAGCATACGTACCAGCCCTCGAGGAGCCAGCTGCCGCTACTGGGGGGGCAGCGGAACCCACAAGACTCTCCCCCCTTCTTTCTCTCTTTTTGTGCCTTCATTCTCTCCTCTTTCGCCCTCTCTCTCTCTCCTTCCTCTCTCGCCTCGCAGTTACATACGCAGCCGCAGCAAACAAAGCCTCGCCCTCTTGGTGACATTTTCTCTGTGAAGTCAAAATGATAGGTAAGATATGTTAAAGTTTTTTTTTCAAGGACATTTATGATTGACCTCTTTGAATGCATTAGCATATGTTGTAACTTCAAAATAAGCTCAGGAAACATAAGGGAAATTTCTGCAATGAACAAGACCATTGAACTGAAAGTCATTGCTCATATCTGATGCTTTGGAAGGTGGTTGATTCAGTTAGGCCTCTTACCCCAATTTTTCTCCTTCCTTGTTTTCTTCCATTTTCACCAATTTTTTCACTCCCTCAACCAAATCCGGGGTGGAAAGCTGGCTATCAAGTTTTCCATAATAGACATATTCATCTGTGAGAGATCTATTGCCCTTTGACATCTCCTCTGCCCATTGCTCATATGCAGAGATTGCCATCTGCCACGTCACAAGGGGCAGGTTGTACCTGAGAAGAAAGTAATTGTTCGTATGAGTAAAGGCCTATTGACATACCTACAAAATTGTTCAAAGATTGTTTGGCAGATCTCTGGTTACAGTGAAATCATGAACATGTCATTTCATTTGTACACTTCCACAAACCTGGCACTGATTGTCCACAATTACACTGCAACCACAGATCTGCCAAGCACTCTTTGAATAATCACCTGTGTAAAGGGCCCTAACGGTATATTGAAAATGTGTCCATACAATCTAAAATAAAAATTATTAGATGCCTACAGCAACCAAGCCAAAAACTCATTTTACCTGAGCAATTTAAGACATCCAAACTGAGCTCAGATTGGTTTCTATGGGCAACAAAGACAGTTTGTGGTGTGTGTTTTTTTTTTTTTTGTTTTTTTTCCCTATTTTCAAAAACAAGGCCTTGTGTTTCTCCCTTTCCACTTACTTGTTATGGAAGCGCTCCAGGTCTTTTGTGGGATTTTTAACTTCTTGGCCATTTAAGGAAAGAAAAAACTGTTGCACCGTGGTTGATTGCGGTTTCTCAAGTGTTGGCCGTAGCTTCTCAAAATATGTGCTAAGAAGCTGTTACAGTGAAACATTGTGTTATGGATTTGCTTGTTCTTTGAGAAACATGATGAAGAAAGAGTATATGTTTTGGTGTTTTATATAGGATTTCTAACACTGACCTGCTCCTCCTCATTGTCCAATATAATGACATTGTTTCTTGTGTAAATAGCTGTGAAGGTTTGTTCATTACGGTCTTGTACCTGCTTCCTCTGCAGCCATTCTTTTACCTATTGGATAAGAACCATAGAAAATACATGACATATGACACAGCATTACATCTGTCAATAGTGTGATAACTAAGTAGCTTACTGTCAGTGTTTTTGGTACAGATGGTCTACGCTTGTGTTTTAAAATGAGGAGTGCCATGAGATAATATCCAACTAGAGCCTTGTCATTGTCACTGATTATTTTATCCGAGCTTGCCTTCTCAAAGATGGTGATAATATATTTTTTAGACACGTCTAGAATTTTGCAGCATTCTGTATTTGTGAGTGGCTGGAGACCCAACCTGTATGTGATAAAAAGAATAAGACAAAAGTTACTTTCACATTTATACATTCTGTATGAATACTTTGTCATTTCCAAAAAATATCCAAGCAATTACTCTCCTATGCTTACCCCCTTTTTGTGCTTTTCCGTGTCTTCTCATTGAGTCCTTGTTCAATTTTCTTTAAAACCTCTAAAAAAGATTTTGCAGCGATTTTGGTTTCCTCATCCAGGTCACCAGAGTAGTGACCACCTGTCAAAAAAATCACCAATTGACGCAAATTTCCTATATATGTTTTTATAGTTTTCTCGGCTGTTTTTAGATTTGACAATGCATCAAAATCTGCCATGGTCTTATCAAAGTCCTTAATAAAATCCAGGGTGAGTTCCTCGGGGCTGACATAATGAAGATATCTGGCAACATTGTTTACCTGAAATTAAGCACATAATTATTCATTAGGATGGGAATCTTTAAGGAGTATTCATCAACTACATGCAACTCATCAAACTTGCCATTTTCACAACAGTAATCTCTGAATAGGTCTTCTGTAAATAATTGGTAAAACTTGTCAACATAGGGGATTTTATATCCTGTTTCTGTTGCAGCCCGGCCTCTAACAATTGTTTGCGCAGGTGTAACCTGAAACAGAGGTAGACATATTAGGGCACATAGAGTATTTTTTTGCTCATAATTAGTATCCTCTCCATATCTATTTTATTGTATCAAGAGCCTATCTGACAACCCTATCCATATGCAGGGACATCCCTGCTGAATCACCAGTGACAAGTGAGGACTTCCCACCCAACAAAGGCATCCCGTATAGCACACATTACATGTATGTCACATGACTCAACAAGGATGAGAAGGACACATGGCCAGCCCCCATGACAACTTTGCATACCTGCTTGCAGTGACTAGTGTGGGTAATCAGTGATTGCATGCATATATCCACTGGATACTGAGCTGATCCACACAGTGTCCATGTACCCTGTTATCTGACTAAATAACTGATATACACAAAGATATATATCCGCACATGCCTACTTATAATATTTAATCTTACAAATACAGTACTTGGGCCTAATGGTAACTAGCACTTACTGAGATGTTTCACCGCTGCTGCTGGCAATGTCACAATCTGATATCCTAAGGAGATAAATTTAAATCAGCATTAATACTTTGTAAAGGCATTCATATCTGCCACTCTGCTTTCCACCCAGTATCTCACATCTGTATATGCCACCCAGCTTTACTTTAACTTCTAAGTGCTGTAAGACAGGTTACCCATCATGGAGCACTGTTACGTTATTAGCTTGTTGTTGTTGTTAATAATAATATAATCTATATATTTATAATTGCCTTATTCTGTCTGTCTGTCTTGCTCCGAAATTGTGTCACCGTGACCGTGTCGTTACAGTGACAACTGTCGGATTGGCC
This sequence comes from Anomaloglossus baeobatrachus, assembly GCF_048569485.1. Classification (NCBI taxonomy): domain Eukaryota; kingdom Metazoa; phylum Chordata; class Amphibia; order Anura; family Aromobatidae; genus Anomaloglossus; species Anomaloglossus baeobatrachus. The sequence goes on from NC_134354.1 coordinate 439,651,420, forward strand.
GCTGGGCTCGGCCTTGCCCCGCCACCTGCATGGATTAGCCGCTCGCCCCGGCCCTCCGCACGCATCGCCCGCTCCAGCGTACACCGGCTCCCGGTACACATATGCAGGGAGCCGGCATACGCTGATTCCTCGCCCGCTCAGCCCCGCTCCAGCGTACACCGGCTCCCGGTACACATGTGCAGGGAGCCGGCATACGCTGACGCCTCACCCGTTCAGCCCCGCTCCAGCGTACACCGGCTCCCGGTACACATGTGCAGGGAGCCGGCATACGCTGATGCCTCGCCCGCTAAGCCCCGCCCCCGTCACACGTTGCCACGCTCGGACCCGCCCCCGGCGGCCCCAGCATTGGGGATGGAGCACGATGGGGGGTGTACAGCATGGGGGATGGAGCACGATGATAGGTGCGCAGCATGGGGGATGGAGCACGATGAGGGGTGCGCAGCATGGGGGATGGAGCACGATGAGGGGTGCGCAGCATGGGGGATGGAACATGATGGGGGGTGCACAGCATGGGGGATGGAACACGATGGGGGATGGAGCACGATGAGGGGTGCGCAGCATGGGGGATGGAGCACGATGGGGGGGTGCGCAGCATGGGGGATGGAATACAATAGGGGGTGTGCAGCATGGGGGATGGAGCACGATGGGGGGTGCGCAGCATGGGGGATGGAGCATGATGGGGGGTGCACAGCATGGGGGATGGAACACGATGGGAGGTGCGCAGCATGGGGAGATATATGGATACATGGATATAGAGATATATGGATACATGGATATAGAGATATATGGATACATGGATATAGAGATATATGGATACATGGACATAGAGATATATGGATACATGGATATAGAGATATATGAATACATGGATATAGAGATATAGAGATATATGGATATAGAGATATATGGATATAGAGATATATGGATATAGAGATATATGGATACATGGATTTTACTGGAGAGACAATTTGAATATTTCTTAGAGGGGCGTGGCAGCTATAAGTCCCCTTACCTGGCAGCCAGACTGGCTTGCAAAGTCTCCTTAAGGAGAATAGTGTTCCCCCGTGGTCTCCACATAGCTTTCTCATGAGCCAGATCAGACACCCCCATACTTTGCACTGACGAGAGGCAAGCACCCCGAAACACCGTGTCTGCAAATTGGGATTCTGATCTGGCTTATATATCCTGAGTCATATTGCAAAGGATTGTTGAAAATCCACTTGTGACTTTTAGGATTGCTACTTCCAATAGGTGGCGCTGTGCTTGAGTTTGTCTCCTTTACTTGAGAGACAATTTGAATACATGGATATAGAGATACATGGATACATGGATATAGAGACACATGGATATAGAGATATAGAGAGAGATATGGATAGAGAGATATGGATAGAGAGAGATATGGATAGAGAGAGATAGGGATAGAGAGAGATAGGGATAGAGAGAGATAGGGATAGAGAGAGATAGGGATAGAGAGAGATAGGGATAGAGAGAGATAGGGATAGAGAGAGATAGGGATAGAGAGAGATAGGGATAGAGAGAGATAGGGATAGAGAGATACATGGATACAGGGATACATGGATACAGGGATACATGGATACAGGGATACATGGATACAGGGATACATGGATACACATGGATACAGAGATACATGGATACATGGATACAGAGATACATGGATACAGGGATACAGGGATACATGGATACAGGGATACATGGATACAGGGATATAGAGATATACATGGATACAGAGATATATATGGATACATGGATACAGAGATACATGGATACAGAGATACATGGATACAGAGATACATGGATACAGAGATACATGGATACAGAGATACATGGATACATGGATACAGAGATACATGGATACAGAGATACATGGATACAGAGATATAGAGATACATGGATACAGAGATATATATGGATACATGGATAAACATGATATATGTATATGTATGTATATATGTATATATATATATTAATGGTAACTAAGGACTTTCTTATATAGGAGATGGAAAAAAACATGGCTGATAGGGGCGGAGCTGTGTTCACATTCACTTTTTTTTTTCTGAATGTGAACACAGCTCCGCCCCTTTCGGCCATGTTTTTTCCATCTCCTATATAAGAAAGTCCTTAGTTACCCCTCTCCACCCACAGCAGTTTTTAATTGCAATAAAATGGCTGCGTACGTCGTGGGGGCGCTCTGACTCCGGGCCCCGCGCCTGGCAAACTCCCCACCGGGAGCTGCGGGAGAGGCCAGAGCGCGTACCCGCAACCGGAAGGGGTCCCCGAGCCGCAGTTCGCGCATCGCTCGGAGTACCGGTTCGTCGAGGGGAGCGTTCGAAGTCTGGAGAGGCGCTCTTCTCTCACATATATCTCCCGGAGGCGTGGGATGAAGTGTCTTTGGGCGGTTGGGAGCCCCCCCCGCGTAAGCCGGGTCGGTCCCGCGAACTACCCGCCCCCCTGGAACTGCCGGGCGGACGCGGCAGGCAAATTCGACCCCATCCCGGTTCTACGGATTTTTTTGCTCCTTTGGCTCCCCCTCTGGCCGCTTTGGGGTACTGCAACCGAGGACCTGCCGAAACGCGTGGAACTGCCCGTCGGATTCGAGTTAAGAGGCGTCAACCGTGGAAGTCTGAACGGTCTGAAAAATTTTCAAAGTCCCAAGGACTCTCCGGCGTGATTCTCTGGAGCCCTTTTCGGCTTGCGAGGCTGCCCGACGCCCCTCCCGGATGATGGAAGTCTGACGGAATTTTTTTTTTTGACCGATTTCTCCCAACTGCCGGGGAACATTGGGAGAGATTGTCTGGAGCCCCGCTCGGGCTCCCGAGGGCCCCGACACCCCCCCGGATGATGGAAGTCTGACGGAATTTTTTTTTTTGACCGATTTCTCCCAACTGCCGGGGAACATTGGGAGAGATTGTCTGGAGCCCCGCTCGGGCTCCCGAGGGCCCCGACACCCCCCCGGATGATGGAAGTCTGACGGAATTTTTTTTTTTGACCGATTTCTCCCAACTGCCGGGGAACATTGGGAGAGATTGTCTGGAGCCCCGCTCGGGCTCCCGAGGGCCCCGACACCCCCCCGGATGATGGAAGTCTGACGGAATTTTTTTTTTTGACCGATTTCTCCCAACTGCCGGGGAACATTGGGAGAGATCGTCTGGAGCCCCGCTCGGGCCCCCGGGGCCCCGTCAACTCCGGAAGGTCGCGGGGGCCTGAAACTTTCCAGTTTTCGGCCTGAAACTTTCCAGTTTTCATCCAGGCGCCGAGGGCAGTAGGGCGAGAGCGCCCGGGGCCCCTCGGGCCCCCGGGGCCCCGTCACCTCCGGAAGGTCGCGGGGGCCTGAAACTTTCCAGTTTTCATCCAGGCGCCGAGGGCAGTAGGGCGAGAGCGCCCGGGGCCCCTCGGGCCCCCGGGGCCCCGTCACCTCCGGAAGGTCGCGGGGGCCTGAAACTTTCCAGTTTTCATCCAGGCGCCGAGGGCAGTAGGGCGAGAGCGCCCGGGGCCCCTCGGGCCCCCGGGGCCCCGTCACCTCCGGAAGGTCGCGGGGGCCTGAAACTTTTCATGTTTTCGTGCCCGCACCACGGTCTAGGTCCCCCCCGATAGGACGTAAAAGTCTGACCGCCGCCAAAATCTTGCGCCATAAAAAAAATAAAATTTACGTTTTGACACCATAAACCACCCGATAAGGGTAAAAACGGGTGCTGCGATGAACGGGTGCGTAACCGCACTCACGTTTTTTAACGTGTTTCCAGAAAGTCAAATGATGTCACATTACTGAGAGACAAGCGTATCCAAAATAGCAGTCTTTCACCTATACAAACATTTTCTCAACATCTGGCTGTCAGAACGTTACTTACGGAAGGGCATTAGCCAGTTTCCCAGTCTTTTCCCTGAACTTACCCACTAGCTCTCCTATTCTGGCTAACGGAAGAGGAGTTGTCCGAGCGTTAGCCAGTTTTCCAGTCTCATCTCCGCCATTCGGATGCGTATCGCCAAAACTGGCTATCAAAATATACCTGAGATAAAGCCGTTAGCCGGGTTTACCTTTTGACGTCCAAATTCCCGAAGTGTATTTCCTAATCTGGCTAACGGTACGCTCTAGACAAGTAAATTAGCCGGTTTCACGGTCACTTGTCTGATTGTAGCAAGTGTATCACGGACACAGACTTGATCGCCCGGAACTGTTTTCGTGCCCGCACCACGGTCTAGGTCCCCCCCGATAGGACGTAAAAGTCTGACCGCCGCCAAAATCTTGCGCCATAAAAAAAATAAAATTTACGTTTTGACACCATAAACCACCCGATAAGGGTAAAAACGGGTGATAAGGGTAAAAACGGGTGCTGCGATGAACGGGTGCGTAACCGCACTCACGTTTTTTAACGTGTTTCCAGAAAGTCAAATGATGTCACATTACTGAGAGACAAGCATATCCAAAATAGCAGTCTTTCACCTATACAAACATTTTATCAACATCTGGCTGTCAGAACGTTACTTACGGAAGGGCATTAGCCAGTTTCCCAGTCTTTTCCCTGAACTTACCCACTAGCTCTCCTATTCTGGCTAACGGAAGAGGAGTTGTCCGAGCGTTAGCCAGTTTTCCAGTCTCATCTCCGCCATTCGGATGCGTATCGCCAAAACTGGCTATCAAAATATACCTGAGATAAAGCCGTTAGCCGGGTTTACCTTTTGACGTCCAAATTCCCGAAGTGTATTTCCTAATCTGGCTAACGGTACGCTCTAGACAAGTAAATTAGCCAGTTTCACGGTCACTTGTCTGATTGTAGCAAGTGTATCACGGACACAGACTTGATCGCCCGGAACTGTTTTCGTGCCCGCACCACGGTCTAGGTCCCCCCCGATAGGACGTAAAAGTCTGACCGCCGCCAAAATCTTGCGCCATAAAAAAAATAAAATTTACGTTTTGACACCATAAACCACCCGATAAGGGTAAAAACGGGTGCTGCGATGAACGGGTGCGTAACCGCACTCACGTTTTTTAACGTGTTTCCAGAAAGTCAAATGATGTCACATTACTGAGAGACAAGCGTATCCAAAATAGCAGTCTTTCACCTATACAAACATTTTCTCAACATCTGGCTGTCAGAACGTTACTTACGGAAGGGCATTAGCCAGTTTCCCAGTCTTTTCCCTGAACTTACCCACTAGCTCTCCTATTCTGGCTAACGGAAGAGGAGTTGTCCGAGCGTTAGCCAGTTTTCCAGTCTCATCTCCGCCATTCGGATGCGTATCGCCAAAACTGGCTATCCAAATATACCTGAGATAAAGCCGTTAGCCGGGTTTACCTTTTGACGTCCAAATTCCCGAAGTGTATTTCCTAATCTGGCTAACGGTACGCTCTAGACAAGTAAATTAGCCGGTTTCACGGTCACTTGTCTGATTGTAGCAAGTGTATCACGGACACAGACTTGATCGCCCGGAACTGTTTTCGTGCCCGCACCACGGTCTAGGTCCCCCCCGATAGGACGTAAAAGTCTGACCGCCGCCAAAATCTTGCGCCATAAAAAAAATAAAATTTACGTTTTAACACCGTAAACCACCCAATAAGGGTAAAAACGGGTGGTGCGATGAACGGGAGCGTAACCACACTCACTTTTTTTTACGTGTTTCCGGAAAGGCAACTGACGCCACATTACTGAGAGACAAGCGTATCCAAACTAGCAGTCTTTCACCTTTCCAAACATTTTCTCAACATCTGGCTGTCAGAACGTTACTTACGGAAGGGCATTAGCCAGTTTCCCAGTCTATTCCCTGAACTTACCCAGTAGTGAGAGAGAGGGAAGGAGAGAGCCAGAATGGAGGGCAGAGAGAGAGAGGGAAGGAGAGAGCCAGAATGGAGGGCAGAGAGAGAGGGAAGAAGAGAGCCAGAATGGAGGGCAGAGAG
>NC_134354.1:439662330-439689830 GCF_048569485.1 Anomaloglossus baeobatrachus
TAAATGCTGGCTGCATACGCAGAGCGCCTGTTAGCCGGCTCTGCGCGCGCACACACACACACACAAGCACACACACACACACACACACACTGTATATATATATATATATATATATACATATCCATGTCGGATGGCATGAATAAAAATCACATAAACTTGTTATACTCGTTTTCCCATATCATATATATATATATATATATATATATATATATATATATATATATATATATATATATATATATATACACACACTCACCTCATATATAAACATATGTGTATATATATATGTGTATATATATATATATATATATATCCATGTCGGATGGCATAAATAAAAATAACATAAACTTGTTATACTCGTTTTCCCATATCATAAATAAATACATATATATATATATATATATATATATATATACACTCACATAATATATAAACATATGTGTGTGTATAGATATATATCTCCATATATCCATGTCAGATGGCATATAAAGGTCCATGTCGGATGTCACATAAAGGTCCTCCCAGGTCACTCCTTGTCAGGCTGTCACCCCGGTCTTCGCCGTTCTCCACCGGTCTCAGCTGTTCTCCCTCGTTACCTCCTGCAGCTTTGTTCTCCCGCACCCCTCCTCCTTGCCTTCAGTTAAATGCTGGCCGCATACACAGAGCGCCTGTTAGCCGCCTCTGCACGCACACACACACACACACACACACACACACACTGTATATATGTATATATATATATATATATATATATATGTATATATATATATAAAATCTCCATATATCCATGTCAGATGGCATAAATAAAAATAACATAAACTTGTTATACTCGTTTTCCCATATCATAAATAAATACATATATATATATATATATATATATATATATATACACTCACATCATATACAAACATATGTGTGTGTGTATATATATATATATATATATATATATATATATATATATCCATATATCCATGTCGGATGGCACATAAAGGTCCTCCCAGGTCACTCCCTGTCAGGCTGTCACCCCGGTCTTCGCCGTTCTCCCCCGGTTTCAGCTGTTCTCCCGCATCCCTTCTCCTTGCCTTCAGTTAAATGCTGGCCGCATACGCAGAGCGCCTGTTAGCCGGCTCTGCACGCACACACTGTATATATGTATATATATATATATATATATATATATATATATATAAATATAAAATCTCCATATATCCATGTCAGATGGCATAAATAGAAATAACATAAACTTGTTATACTCGTTTTCCCATACCATAAATAAATACATATATATATATACACACTCACATCATATACAAACATATGTGTGTGTATATATATATATATATATATATATATATATATATATATCCATATATCCATGTCGGATGGCACATAAAGGTCCTCCCAGGTCACTCCCTGTCAGGCTGTCACCCCGGTCTTCGCCGTTCTCCCCCGGTCTCAGCTGTTCTCCCGCACCCCTTCTCCTTGCCTTCAGTTAAATGCTGGCTGCATACGCAGAGCGCCTGTTAGCCGGCTCTGCGCGCGCACACACACACACACAAGCACACACACAAGCACACACACACACACACACACACTGTATATATATATATATATATATACATATCCATGTCGGATGGCATGAATAAAAATCACATAAACTTGTTATACTCGTTTTCCCATATCATATATATATATATATATATATATATATATATATATATATATATATATATACACACACTCACCTCATATATAAACATATGTGTATATATATATATGTGTATATATATATATATATATATATCCATGTCGGATGGCATAAATAAAAATAACATAAACTTGTTATACTCGTTTTCCCATATCATAAATAAATACATATATATATATATATACACTCACATCATATATAAACATATGTGTATGTATATATATATATATATATATATATGTCCATATATCCATGTCAGATGGCACATAAAGGTCCATGTCGGATGTCACATAAAGGTCCTCCCAGGTCACTCCCTGTCAGGCTGTCACCCCGGTCTTCGCCGTTCTCCACCGGTCTCAGCTGTTCTCCCTCGTTACCTCCTGCAGCTTTGTTCTCCCGCACCCCTCCTCCTTGCCTTCAGTTAAATGCTGGCCGCATACGCAGAGCGCCTGTTAGCCGGCTCTGCACGCACACACACACACACACACTATATATATATATATATATATATATATATATATATATATATATATATATATATATATCCATGTCGGATGGCATAAATAAAAGTAACAAACTTGTTATACTCGTTTTCCCATATCATAAGTATATATATATATATATATACACACACTCACATCATATATAAACATATGTGTATATATATACACGCACGCACACACACACACTATATATATATACACACACATTTACATTATATATATATATATATATATATATATATACACACTGAGCTAATGGGACATATAACGCAATTCGGGGACCCCGGGAAACGACGGCAATGCACCCCAAAAAGACGGCCATGTTTGAACCCCGATAACTTCTGAACGCGGGGTCCTAGAGCTTCGGGGATGGCCTCGTTGGAATCGGGGTGAAAAAATATAGGGGGGTCTTGGCAGACCTTTCGCTAAATGCTTTAGATTACGAGATATTTGGCTCCAAATGCAGTCTGCTGAAGAGCGCCCTCTAGTCTGGAATTACACCCAAAGGTGTAGCTTACTTTGCGGCCTCATATCTCGGGAACCAAACATGTCACCGGGTCATGTGACCCCTTAAAATTTAAGTGTGAACCTGGCCGAGCTAAATGGGACATATAACGCAATTCGGGGACCCCGGGAAACGACGGCAATGCGCCCCAAAAAGACGGCCATGTTTGAACCCCGATAACTTCTGAACGCGGGGTCCTAGAGCTTCAGGGATGGCCTCGTTGGAATCGATGTTCTTGTTAACCTTAATCCGTGCTATAATAACTCTGTCCACAGATATGGCACTTCTCCAGGTCAGTCGTGCCACAATGTCTGACCATACAATGACCAGGCCAGGGAAACACGACCGTAGTCTTGAAATGTCAAACTGTTTCTCCTGGCTTAGGTCATGTGATGACCGAACAGTTAGGTAATTTCCCCGCTAACAGGCTGCCAGCGCTGGCTCCCTGCACAAGTAGCTAGGTTACATATCAGGTAAATGGTTCCTAGGATCATGCAGGGAGGCATATGGCTTATTTATGTCCTGGTGGTGTTAACATTTTTTAAATCTTGTACTTGTTTTTTTCCCCCCAATCTAGGTTGAGTACAACTCCAGGTGAACAGCGCCCTTGAAGAGTGACACAAATATTTTTGTTTAGTGTTTATAGAAATGTTTTTATTACTGTTAACTGCTCTGCTTTTTTTTTTTTTTTTTCATAGTGATAAAGCGGTCACACAGCTGTGATGAAAAAATCTGACATGTACAAATGTAGGTTTGAATGGCATTGCCATTGAGTACCTTGACTAAGTTAAGTTTTCTGAGCTGTTTTTTTGATATTTTTGTGTGTGTGTTTTAAATGTATATATTTTTTTTTTTTTATATAGGAGTTAAAGGAATTTCCATGCAACAGGTGCTGTGCAGGGCTTCAATCCTCCTACTTATAGCTTGTCAATAGTGCTAATGTTAGTTTAGAATTTTTTTCAAAAGCAATGTGTTCTAAAACTGGAGTAGCAGCCAGCACAGCCAATCATGAGGGAGAGCAAGCTGAGGGCGGTCCTTTGTGTTGGACAAGTCTGGATTTGTCCCTAGCAGTTTCATTTCTGCAGAGAATCAGAGTTGGAAGAAAATCAAAGGAATGGTAAGTACAGAAATCTTTAAATATTAGTGCCCTAAATAAATGTACATTACAAGGAAAGCTGCAGAGAGCCCAGAACACTTGTGTCTGAGTAACAGAGTTAAAAAAGAAAGGGTTCCTGTATTGAAATATAGCCACCATCATCTTCACAATGCTCACCTTATCTGCAAGTGTCAGCATTAAATTATAACCACCATCATCATTCTGCCTAACAATTTTTATTTCTGGTTTTATTTTCTGTTAACGGGATTAGCATAGGAACCCTTAGTTGTTGTGGTGGTTTTTTTTTTTCTTTAGTTTAGAATGTGTAATTCTACATTTTGCACATATGATTGCAACCACACACATTATAAAGTTATATTATTTTAGCGCTTCAGGAGAAACTGACACATATATTCCTGACAAATGGCACATGTATATTCCTATAATAGAATTGTTTATTCTGGGTCTGCAAAATGACACCTGCTGTATAAATAAGTCTGGAATGGATAACGATGCTCCTTGCATACTGGCTTTCAGTGATGTGTGCTGGTGTGCAATGAAACGGCCATTATTTAATTTTCTTTTTTTTTTCTCTAGGATTCTGATATGTCATTGAGCCCACCTGATGAGGCTATGCCAGTGAGCCAAAAAAGAGGTAGGAGTTTGAGCCTGAGGTTGTGATGTAACATAAATTATTCACTGACATTTTGATATGTATAAATTTCAGCTGCTTCCAGCATGGAGAAGCCGGAGCCGAAAAAGGCTAAGGCCGAGCCTGAGCCAAAGGCCGACCCTGAGAATGAAATATTTATAATAAGAGTAAGGTCCTGCTCTTATATCTATGCACAAATTCCTAATTCTCCTTCATACACTTAATCACACATCTTTCTGTAGGTACGAGGCCGAAGAAGGTGGAAAATTTTCCAGCATTTAAATGATGTCATGGAGACCCAAGATAAAATAATACAAGAGTAAGTATGCACAAAGCTACAGTCAGAATAATTTTACATGGGATCATCTGTCAGGCTGTCACCCTCCTGACAAATCATCCCATGCAGGTGGTGGCTAATTGTGGCTGTGTAATTACACAGTGACAATTAACAATTGTGAATTGGGGCTGGGACCTCTGCACCTTCCGTTAGTGGGTTGTGTAAAGACATCTTATAGTATTCTGCATTGTGCAACATCTTTTAATTTTATTTTTTTTCTCTCCACAGACTGAAAACTCAAAAATGAAAAGAAATTTATGTCTGTTTTATTGTTTTTTGATAACTTTATTTAAATTTTCAATAAAATGTTAATGTGTGACATGTTTGGTTTTTTTTTTCCCTCTTATTTAATATACATCATGTGCACATATACAAATTTGGGTTCACCAATGCTCTCTACACCTATAAATTGGTATAATATACTTGTTTTCTCTCTATCTATCTAACATATATAAATAAAAAAAAAAATAAAAAAAAAAAAAAAAAAAAAAATATATATATATATATATATATATATATATATATATATATATATATATATATATATATATATATATATATATACATATATATGTATATGTATATATATGTATATGTATATATATGTATATATATATACATATACATATATATATATATATATATATGTATATGTGTATATATATATATATATATATGTATATATATGTATATGTGTATATATATATATATATATATATATGTGTATATATATGTGTATATATATATGTATATATATGTATATGTATATATATATGTATATATACATATATATATATTTATATATATATATATATATATATATATATATATATATACATACATATATATATACATACATATACATATACATACATATATATATACATATATATATACACATATACATATATGTATATATGTATATGTATATGTATATATATGTATATGTGTATATGTATATGTGTGTATGTATATGTGTATATATATATGTATATGTGTATATATGTATATGTATATATATGTATATGTGTATATATATATATGTATATATATGTATATGTATATATATGTATATGTATATGTATATATATGTATATGTGTATATATATGTATATATATGTATATGTATATATGTATATGTATATATATATATATATATGTATATATACATATATCTCACACGTCAATAATCATTCAATTTCCCACCAGCATAATACTGGTATCTTAACTCATTGTACAATGTATCAAAGAGAAAACGAGTACATTCTACCAATTTAACATTATTATTTATGTAAAAATTCTATATATTACATTTACATACATTTTTAAATCAAAGGCAAAAAACATGGGAATTTTTTTGACCACAGACTGGAGTGGATAATATGGTAGATAATACTAATCGCGGCAGACTCCGCAAAACAGACATATGTATATAAGTTCGGGGATGGTCTCGTTACAATCGGGGTGCAAAACTCTACGGGGGTGTTTACAGCCAAATGCTATAGATTACGAGATAATTGGCTCCAACTGTCAACTGTGGACTGTGTGTGTGTGTGATCTGATGTCAGCCAGACGCAGGGGAGCACAGCTGCAGGGAGAAGTAATGTGTGTGTGTGTGTGTGATCTGATGTTGGGCAGACGCAGGGGAGGCATGCAGCATACTTGACGGGAGATCATAGGAGGATCTGGGAGCCATACAAATGCCCTGGGCTGGTAAATATGATGATCCTGGAATGGGGGGGGCTGCTTTTTGTAGGGGGTAAACTTACCCCCAACCATGTCTCCTCGAGAATAAGACCTCCCCTGAAAATAAAACTTAGCGCTTTTTTCAGGGCAGAAATATATATAAGACAGTGTCTTATTTTCGGGGAAACAGGGAATGTTTAGGATGAACAGGAGCTTAACCGCTCTCACATTTTTTTTACGTGTTTCCAGAAAACCAACTGACGCCACATTACTGAGAGACAAGTGTATCCAATTTAACAGTCTCCCACCTATACCAACATTTTCTCAACATCTGGCTGTCAGAACGTTACTTACGGAAGGGCATTAGCCAGTTTCCCAGTCTATTCCCTGAACTTACCCACTAGCTCTCCTATTCTGGCTAACGGAAGAGGAGTTGTCCGAGCGTTAGCCAGTTTTCCAGTCTCATCTCCGCCATTCTGATGCGTATCGCCAAAACTGGCTATCAAAATATACCTGAGATAAAGCCGTTAGCCGGGTTTACCTTTTGACGTCTAAATTCCCGAAGTGTATTTCCTAATCTGGCTAACGGTACGCTCTAGACAAGTAAATTAGCCAGTTTCACGGTCACTTGTCTGATTGTAGCAAGTGTATCACGGACACAGACTTGATCGCCCGGAACTGTTTTCGTGCCCCCACCACGGTCTAGGTCCCCCCCCCCCCGATAGGACGTAAAAGTCTTACCGCCGCCAAAATCTTGCGCCATAAAAAAAATAAAATTTACGTTTTAACACCGTAAACCACCCAATAAGGGTAAAAACGGGTGGTGCGATGAACGGGAGCGTAACCACACTCACTTTTTTTTACGTGTTTCCAGAAAGGCAACTGACGCCACATTACTGAGAGACAAGCGTATCCAAACTAGCAGTCTTTCACCTATGCAAACATTTTCTCAACATCTGGCTGTCAGAACGTTACTTACGGAAGGGCATTAGCCAGTTTCCCAGTCTATTCCCTGAACTTACCCACTAGCTCTCCTATTCTGGCTAACGGAAGAGGAGTTGTCCGAGCGTTAGCCAGTTTTCCAGTCTCATCTCCGCCATTCTGATGCGTATCGCCAAAACTGGCTATCAAAATATACCTGAGATAAAGCCGTTAGCCGGGTTTACCTTTTGACGTCTAAATTCCCGAAGTGTATTTCCTAATCTGGCTAACGGTACGCTCTAGACAAGTAAATTAGCCAGTTTCACGGTCACTTGTCTGATTGTAGCAAGTGTATCACGGACACAGACTTGATCGCCCGGAACTGTTTTCGTGCCCGCACCACGGTCTAGGTCCCCCCCGATAGGACGTAAAAGTCTGACCGCCGCCAAAATCTTGCGCCATAAAAAAAATAAAATTTACGTTTTGACACCATAAACCACCCGATAAGGTTAAAAACGGGTGCTGCGATGAACGGGTGCGTAACCGCACTCACGTTTTTTACGTGTTTCCAGAAAGGCAACTGACGCCACATTACTGAGAGACAAGCGTATCCAAAATAGCAGTCTTTCACCTATGCAAACATTTTCTCAACATCTGGCTGTCAGAACGTTACTTACGGAAGGGCATTAGCCAGTTTCCCAGTCCTTTCCCTGAACTTACCCACTAGCTCTCCTATTCTGGCTAACGGAAGAGGAGTTGTCAGAGCGTTAGCCAGTTTTCCAGTCTCATCTCCGCCATTCGGATGCGTATCGCCAAAACTGGCTATCAACATATACCTGAGATAAAGCCGTTAGCCGGGTTTACCTTTTGACGTCTAAATTCCCGAAGTGTATTTCCTAATCTGGCTAACGGTACGCTCTAGACAAGTAAATTAGCCAGTTTCACGGTCACTTGTCTGATTGTAGCAAGTGTATCACGGACACAGACTTGATCGCCTGGAACTGTTTTCGTGCCCGCACCACGGTCTAGGTCCCCCCCGATAGGACGTAAAAGTCTGACCGCCGCCAAAATCTTGCGCCATAAAAAAAAAAAATTTACGTTTTGACACCATAAACCACCCAATAAGGGTAAAAACGGGTGCTGCGATGAACGGGTGCGTAACCGCACTCACGTTTTTTAACGTGTTTCCAGAAAGTCAAATGATGTCACATTACTGAGAGACAAGCGTATCCAAAATAGCAGTCTTTCACCTATACAAACATTTTCTCAACATCTGGCTGTCAGAACGTTACTTACGGAAGGGCATTAGCCAGTTTCCCAGTCCTTTCCCTGAACTTACCCACTAGCTCTCTTATTCTGGCTAACGGAAGAGGAGTTGTCAGAGCGTTAGCCAGTTTTCCAGTCTCATCTCCGCCATTCTGATGCGTATCGCCAAAACTGGCTATCAACATATACCTGAGATAAAGCCGTTAGCCGGGTTTACCTTTTGACGTCTAAATTCCCGAAGTGTATTTCCTAATCTGGCTAACGGTACGCTCTAGACAAGTAAATTAGCCAGTTTCACGGTCACTTGTCTGATTGTAGCAAGTGTATCACGGACACAGACTTGATCGCCCGGAACTGTTTTCGTGCCCGCACCACGGTCTAGGTCCCCCCCGATAGGACGTAAAAGTCTGACCGCCGCCAAAATCTTGCGCCATAAAAAAAAAAAATTTACGTTTTGACACCATAAACCACCCAATAAGGGTAAAAACGGGTGCTGCGATGAACGGGTGCGTAACCGCACTCACGTTTTTTAACGTGTTTCCAGAAAGTCAAATGATGTCACATTACTGAGAGACAAGCGTATCCAAAATAGCAGTCTTTCACCTATACAAACATTTTCTCAACATCTGGCTGTCAGAACGTTACTTACGGAAGGGCATTAGCCAGTTTCCCAGTCCTTTCCCTGAACTTACCCACTAGCTCTCCTATTCTGGCTAACGGAAGAGGAGTTGTCAGAGCGTTAGCCAGTTTTCCAGTCTCATCTCCGCCATTCTGATGCGTATCGCCAAAACTGGCTATCAACATATACCTGAGATAAAGCCGTTAGCCGGGTTTACCTTTTGACGTCTAAATTCCCGAAGTGTATTTCCTAATCTGGCTAACGGTACGCTCTAGACAAGTAAATTAGCCAGTTTCACGGTCACTTGTCTGATTGTAGCAAGTGTATCACGGACACAGACTTGATCGCCCGGAACTGTTTTCGTGCCCGCACCACGGTCTAGGTCCCCCCCGATAGGACGTAAAAGTCTGACCGCCGCCAAAATCTTGCGCCATAAAAAAAAATAAAATTTACGTTTTGACACCATAAACCACCCGATAAGGGTAAAAACGGGTGCTGCGATGAACGGGTGCGTAACCGCACTCACGTTTTTTAACGTGTTTCCAGAAAGTCAAATGATGTCACATTACTGAGAGACAAGCGTATCCAAAATAGCAGTCTTTCACCTATACAAACATTTTCTCAACATCTGGCTGTCAGAACGTTACTTACGGAAGGGCATTAGCCAGTTTCCCAGTCCTTTCCCTGAACTTACCCACTAGCTCTCCTATTCTGGCTAACGGAAGAGGAGTTGTCAGAGCGTTAGCCAGTTTTCCAGTCTCATCTCCGCCATTCGGATGCGTATCGCCAAAACTGGCTATCAACATATACCTGAGATAAAGCCGTTAGCCGGGTTTACCTTTTGACGTCTAAATTCCCGAAGTGTATTTCCTAATCTGGCTAACGGTACGCTCTAGACAAGTAAATTAGCCAGTTTCACGGTCACTTGTCTGATTGTAGCAAGTGTATCACGGACACAGACTTGATCGCCTGGAACTGTTTTCGTGCCCGCACCACGGTCTAGGTCCCCCCCGATAGGACGTAAAAGTCTGACCGCCGCCAAAATCTTGCGCCATAAAAAAAAAAAATTTACGTTTTGACACCATAAACCACCCAATAAGGGTAAAAACGGGTGCTGCGATGAACGGGTGCGTAACCGCACTCACGTTTTTTAACGTGTTTCCAGAAAGTCAAATGATGTCACATTACTGAGAGACAAGCGTATCCAAAATAGCAGTCTTTCACCTATACAAACATTTTCTCAACATCTGGCTGTCAGAACGTTACTTACGGAAGGGCATTAGCCAGTTTCCCAGTCCTTTCCCTGAACTTACCCACTAGCTCTCCTATTCTGGCTAACGGAAGAGGAGTTGTCAGAGCGTTAGCCAGTTTTCCAGTCTCATCTCCGCCATTCTGATGCGTATCGCCAAAACTGGCTATCAACATATACCTGAGATAAAGCCGTTAGCCGGGTTTACCTTTTGACGTCTAAATTCCCGAAGTGTATTTCCTAATCTGGCTAACGGTACGCTCTAGACAAGTAAATTAGCCAGTTTCATGGTCACTTGTCTGATTGTAGCAAGTGTATCACGGACACAGACTTGATCGCCCGGAACTGTTTTCGTGCCCGCACCACGGTCTAGGTCCCCCCCGATAGGACGTAAAAGTCTGACCGCCGCCAAAATCTTGCGCCATAAAAAAAAAAAATTTACGTTTTGACACCATAAACCACCCAATAAGGGTAAAAACGGGTGCTGCGATGAACGGGTGCGTAACCGCACTCACGTTTTTTAACGTGTTTCCAGAAAGTCAAATGATGTCACATTACTGAGAGACAAGCGTATCCAAAATAGCAGTCTTTCACCTATACAAACATTTTCTCAACATCTGGCTGTCAGAACGTTACTTACGGAAGGGCATTAGCCAGTTTCCCAGTCCTTTCCCTGAACTTACCCACTAGCTCTCCTATTCTGGCTAACGGAAGAGGAGTTGTCAGAGCGTTAGCCAGTTTTCCAGTCTCATCTCCGCCATTCTGATGCGTATCGCCAAAACTGGCTATCAACATATACCTGAGATAAAGCCGTTAGCCGGGTTTACCTTTTGACGTCTAAATTCCCGAAGTGTATTTCCTAATCTGGCTAACGGTACGCTCTAGACAAGTAAATTAGCCAGTTTCACGGTCACTTGTCTGATTGTAGCAAGTGTATCACGGACACAGACTTGATCGCCCGGAACTGTTTTCGTGCCCGCACCACGGTCTAGGTCCCCCCCGATAGGACGTAAAAGTCTGACCGCCGCCAAAATCTTGCGCCATAAAAAAAAAAAATTTACGTTTTGACACCATAAACCACCCAATAAGGGTAAAAACGGGTGCTGCGATGAACGGGTGCGTAACCGCACTCACGTTTTTTAACGTGTTTCCAGAAAGTCAAATGATGTCACATTACTGAGAGACAAGCGTATCCAAAATAGCAGTCTTTCACCTATACAAACATTTTCTCAACATCTGGCTGTCAGAACGTTACTTACGGAAGGGCATTAGCCAGTTTCCCAGTCCTTTCCCTGAACTTACCCACTAGCTCTCCTATTCTGGCTAACGGAAGAGGAGTTGTCAGAGCGTTAGCCAGTTTTCCAGTCTCATCTCCGCCATTCTGATGCGTATCGCCAAAACTGGCTATCAACATATACCTGAGATAAAGCCGTTAGCCGGGTTTACCTTTTGACGTCTAAATTCCCGAAGTGTATTTCCTAATCTGGCTAACGGTACGCTCTAGACAAGTAAATTAGCCAGTTTCACGGTCACTTGTCTGATTGTAGCAAGTGTATCACGGACACAGACTTGATCGCCCGGAACTGTTTTCGTGCCCGCACCACGGTCTAGGTCCCCCCCGATAGGACGTAAAAGTCTGACCGCCGCCAAAATCTTGCGCCATAAAAAAAAAAAATTTACGTTTTGACACCATAAACCACCCAATAAGGGTAAAAACGGGTGCTGCGATGAACGGGTGCGTAACCGCACTCACGTTTTTTAACGTGTTTCCAGAAAGTCAAATGATGTCACATTACTGAGAGACAAGCGTATCCAAAATAGCAGTCTTTCACCTATACAAACATTTTCTCAACATCTGGCTGTCAGAACGTTACTTACGGAAGGGCATTAGCCAGTTTCCCAGTCCTTTCCCTGAACTTACCCACTAGCTCTCCTATTCTGGCTAACGGAAGAGGAGTTGTCAGAGCGTTAGCCAGTTTTCCAGTCTCATCTCCGCCATTCTGATGCGTATCGCCAAAACTGGCTATCAACATATACCTGAGATAAAGCCGTTAGCCGGGTTTACCTTTTGACGTCTAAATTCCCGAAGTGTATTTCCTAATCTGGCTAACGGTACGCTCTAGACAAGTAAATTAGCCAGTTTCACGGTCACTTGTCTGATTGTAGCAAGTGTATCACGGACACAGACTTGATCGCCCGGAACTGTTTTCGTGCCCGCACCACGGTCTAGGTCCCCCCCGATAGGACGTAAAAGTCTGACCGCCGCCAAAATCTTGCGCCATAAAAAAAAAAAATTTACGTTTTGACACCATAAACCACCCAATAAGGGTAAAAACGGGTGCTGCGATGAACGGGTGCGTAACCGCACTCACGTTTTTTAACGTGTTTCCAGAAAGTCAAATGATGTCACATTACTGAGAGACAAGCGTATCCAAAATAGCAGTCTTTCACCTATACAAACATTTTCTCAACATCTGGCTGTCAGAACGTTACTTACGGAAGGGCATTAGCCAGTTTCCCAGTCCTTTCCCTGAACTTACCCACTAGCTCTCCTATTCTGGCTAACGGAAGAGGAGTTGTCAGAGCGTTAGCCAGTTTTCCAGTCTCATCTCCGCCATTCTGATGCGTATCGCCAAAACTGGCTATCAACATATACCTGAGATAAAGCCGTTAGCCGGGTTTACCTTTTGACGTCTAAATTCCCGAAGTGTATTTCCTAATCTGGCTAACGGTACGCTCTAGACAAGTAAATTAGCCAGTTTCACGGTCACTTGTCTGATTGTAGCAAGTGTATCACGGACACAGACTTGATCGCCCGGAACTGTTTTCGTGCCCGCACCACGGTCTAGGTCCCCCCCGATAGGACGTAAAAGTCTGACCGCCGCCAAAATCTTGCGCCATAAAAAAAAATAAAATTTACGTTTTGACACCATAAACCACCCGATAAGGGTAAAAACGGGTGCTGCGATGAACGGGTGCGTAACCGCACTCACGTTTTTTAACGTGTTTCCAGAAAGTCAAATGATGTCACATTACTGAGAGACAAGCGTATCCAAAATAGCAGTCTTTCACCTATACAAACATTTTCTCAACATCTGGCTGTCAGAACGTTACTTACGGAAGGGCATTAGCCAGTTTCCCAGTCCTTTCCCTGAACTTACCCACTAGCTCTCCTATTCTGGCTAACGGAAGAGGAGTTGTCAGAGCGTTAGCCAGTTTTCCAGTCTCATCTCCGCCATTCGGATGCGTATCGCCAAAACTGGCTATCAACATATACCTGAGATAAAGCCGTTAGCCGGGTTTACCTTTTGACGTCTAAATTCCCGAAGTGTATTTCCTAATCTGGCTAACGGTACGCTCTAGACAAGTAAATTAGCCAGTTTCACGGTCACTTGTCTGATTGTAGCAAGTGTATCACGGACACAGACTTGATCGCCTGGAACTGTTTTCGTGCCCGCACCACGGTCTAGGTCCCCCCCGATAGGACGTAAAAGTCTGACCGCCGCCAAAATCTTGCGCCATAAAAAAAAAAAATTTACGTTTTGACACCATAAACCACCCAATAAGGGTAAAAACGGGTGCTGCGATGAACGGGTGCGTAACCGCACTCACGTTTTTTAACGTGTTTCCAGAAAGTCAAATGATGTCACATTACTGAGAGACAAGCGTATCCAAAATAGCAGTCTTTCACCTATACAAACATTTTCTCAACATCTGGCTGTCAGAACGTTACTTACGGAAGGGCATTAGCCAGTTTCCCAGTCCTTTCCCTGAACTTACCCACTAGCTCTCCTATTCTGGCTAACGGAAGAGGAGTTGTCAGAGCGTTAGCCAGTTTTCCAGTCTCATCTCCGCCATTCTGATGCGTATCGCCAAAACTGGCTATCAACATATACCTGAGATAAAGCCGTTAGCCGGGTTTACCTTTTGACGTCTAAATTCCCGAAGTGTATTTCCTAATCTGGCTAACGGTACGCTCTAGACAAGTAAATTAGCCAGTTTCACGGTCACTTGTCTGATTGTAGCAAGTGTATCACGGACACAGACTTGATCGCCCGGAACTGTTTTCGTGCCCGCACCACGGTCTAGGTCCCCCCCGATAGGACGTAAAAGTCTGACCGCCGCCAAAATCTTGCGCCATAAAAAAAAAAAATTTACGTTTTGACACCATAAACCACCCAATAAGGGTAAAAACGGGTGCTGCGATGAACGGGTGCGTAACCGCACTCACGTTTTTTAACGTGTTTCCAGAAAGTCAAATGATGTCACATTACTGAGAGACAAGCGTATCCAAAATAGCAGTCTTTCACCTATACAAACATTTTCTCAACATCTGGCTGTCAGAACGTTACTTACGGAAGGGCATTAGCCAGTTTCCCAGTCCTTTCCCTGAACTTACCCACTAGCTCTCCTATTCTGGCTAACGGAAGAGGAGTTGTCAGAGCGTTAGCCAGTTTTCCAGTCTCATCTCCGCCATTCTGATGCGTATCGCCAAAACTGGCTATCAACATATACCTGAGATAAAGCCGTTAGCCGGGTTTACCTTTTGACGTCTAAATTCCCGAAGTGTATTTCCTAATCTGGCTAACGGTACGCTCTAGACAAGTAAATTAGCCAGTTTCACGGTCACTTGTCTGATTGTAGCAAGTGTATCACGGACACAGACTTGATCGCCCGGAACTGTTTTCGTGCCCGCACCACGGTCTAGGTCCCCCCCGATAGGACGTAAAAGTCTGACCGCCGCCAAAATCTTGCGCCATAAAAAAAAAAAATTTACGTTTTGACACCATAAACCACCCAATAAGGGTAAAAACGGGTGCTGCGATGAACGGGTGCGTAACCGCACTCACGTTTTTTAACGTGTTTCCAGAAAGTCAAATGATGTCACATTACTGAGAGACAAGCGTATCCAAAATAGCAGTCTTTCACCTATACAAACATTTTCTCAACATCTGGCTGTCAGAACGTTACTTACGGAAGGGCATTAGCCAGTTTCCCAGTCCTTTCCCTGAACTTACCCACTAGCTCTCCTATTCTGGCTAACGGAAGAGGAGTTGTCAGAGCGTTAGCCAGTTTTCCAGTCTCATCTCCGCCATTCTGATGCGTATCGCCAAAACTGGCTATCAACATATACCTGAGATAAAGCCGTTAGCCGGGTTTACCTTTTGACGTCTAAATTCCCGAAGTGTATTTCCTAATCTGGCTAACGGTACGCTCTAGACAAGTAAATTAGCCAGTTTCACGGTCACTTGTCTGATTGTAGCAAGTGTATCACGGACACAGACTTGATCGCCCGGAACTGTTTTCGTGCCCGCACCACGGTCTAGGTCCCCCCCGATAGGACGTAAAAGTCTGACCGCCGCCAAAATCTTGCGCCATAAAAAAAAAAAATTTACGTTTTGACACCATAAACCACCCAATAAGGGTAAAAACGGGTGCTGCGATGAACGGGTGCGTAACCGCACTCACGTTTTTTAACGTGTTTCCAGAAAGTCAAATGATGTCACATTACTGAGAGACAAGCGTATCCAAAATAGCAGTCTTTCACCTATACAAACATTTTCTCAACATCTGGCTGTCAGAACGTTACTTACGGAAGGGCATTAGCCAGTTTCCCAGTCCTTTCCCTGAACTTACCCACTAGCTCTCCTATTCTGGCTAACGGAAGAGGAGTTGTCAGAGCGTTAGCCAGTTTTCCAGTCTCATCTCCGCCATTCTGATGCGTATCGCCAAAACTGGCTATCAACATATACCTGAGATAAAGCCATTAGCCGGGTTTACCTTTTGACGTCTAAATTCCCGAAGTGTATTTCCTAATCTGGCTAACGGTACGCTCTAGACAAGTAAATTAGCCAGTTTCACGGTCACTTGTCTGATTGTAGCAAGTGTATCACGGACACAGACTTGATCGCCCGGAACTGTTTTCGTGCCCGCACCACGGTCTAGGTCCCCCCCGATAGGACGTAAAAGTCTGACCGCCGCCAAAATCTTGCGCCATAAAAAAAAAAAATTTACGTTTTGACACCATAAACCACCCAATAAGGGTAAAAACGGGTGCTGCGATGAACGGGTGCGTAACCGCACTCACGTTTTTTAACGTGTTTCCAGAAAGTCAAATGATGTCACATTACTGAGAGACAAGCGTATCCAAAATAGCAGTCTTTCACCTATACAAACATTTTCTCAACATCTGGCTGTCAGAACGTTACTTACGGAAGGGCATTAGCCAGTTTCCCAGTCCTTTCCCTGAACTTACCCACTAGCTCTCCTATTCTGGCTAACGGAAGAGGAGTTGTCAGAGCGTTAGCCAGTTTTCCAGTCTCATCTCCGCCATTCTGATGCGTATCGCCAAAACTGGCTATCAACATATACCTGAGATAAAGCCGTTAGCCGGGTTTACCTTTTGACGTCTAAATTCCCGAAGTGTATTTCCTAATCT
This sequence comes from Anomaloglossus baeobatrachus, assembly GCF_048569485.1. Lineage (NCBI taxonomy): Eukaryota > Metazoa > Chordata > Amphibia > Anura > Aromobatidae > Anomaloglossus > Anomaloglossus baeobatrachus. Next base: position 439,679,312 of record NC_134354.1, read on the forward strand.
GGCTAACGGTACGCTCTAGACAAGTAAATTAGCCAGTTTCACGGTCACTTGTCTGATTGTAGCAAGTGTATCACGGACACAGACTTGATCGCCCGGAACTGTTTTCGTGCCCGCACCACGGTCTAGGTCCCCCCCGATAGGACGTAAAAGTCTGACCGCCGCCAAAATCTTGCGCCATAAAAAAAAAAAATTTACGTTTTGACACCATAAACCACCCAATAAGGGTAAAAACGGGTGCTGCGATGAACGGGTGCGTAACCGCACTCACGTTTTTTAACGTGTTTCCAGAAAGTCAAATGATGTCACATTACTGAGAGACAAGCGTATCCAAAATAGCAGTCTTTCACCTATACAAACATTTTCTCAACATCTGGCTGTCAGAACGTTACTTACGGAAGGGCATTAGCCAGTTTCCCAGTCCTTTCCCTGAACTTACCCACTAGCTCTCCTATTCTGGCTAACGGAAGAGGAGTTGTCAGAGCGTTAGCCAGTTTTCCAGTCTCATCTCCGCCATTCTGATGCGTATCGCCAAAACTGGCTATCAACATATACCTGAGATAAAGCCGTTAGCCGGGTTTACCTTTTGACGTCTAAATTCCCGAAGTGTATTTCCTAATCTGGCTAACGGTACGCTCTAGACAAGTAAATTAGCCAGTTTCACGGTCACTTGTCTGATTGTAGCAAGTGTATCACGGACACAGACTTGATCGCCCGGAACTGTTTTCGTGCCCGCACCACGGTCTAGGTCCCCCCCGATAGGACGTAAAAGTCTGACCGCCGCCAAAATCTTGCGCCATAAAAAAAAATAAAATTTACGTTTTGACACCATAAACCACCCGATAAGGGTAAAAACGGGTGCTGCGATGAACGGGTGCGTAACCGCACTCACGTTTTTTAACGTGTTTCCAGAAAGTCAAATGATGTCACATTACTGAGAGACAAGCGTATCCAAAATAGCAGTCTTTCACCTATACAAACATTTTCTCAACATCTGGCTGTCAGAACGTTACTTACGGAAGGGCATTAGCCAGTTTCCCAGTCCTTTCCCTGAACTTACCCACTAGCTCTCCTATTCTGGCTAACGGAAGAGGAGTTGTCAGAGCGTTAGCCAGTTTTCCAGTCTCATCTCCGCCATTCGGATGCGTATCGCCAAAACTGGCTATCAACATATACCTGAGATAAAGCCGTTAGCCGGGTTTACCTTTTGACGTCTAAATTCCCGAAGTGTATTTCCTAATCTGGCTAACGGTACGCTCTAGACAAGTAAATTAGCCAGTTTCACGGTCACTTGTCTGATTGTAGCAAGTGTATCACGGACACAGACTTGATCGCCTGGAACTGTTTTCGTGCCCGCACCACGGTCTAGGTCCCCCCCGATAGGACGTAAAAGTCTGACCGCCGCCAAAATCTTGCGCCATAAAAAAAAAAAATTTACGTTTTGACACCATAAACCACCCAATAAGGGTAAAAACGGGTGCTGCGATGAACGGGTGCGTAACCGCACTCACGTTTTTTAACGTGTTTCCAGAAAGTCAAATGATGTCACATTACTGAGAGACAAGCGTATCCAAAATAGCAGTCTTTCACCTATACAAACATTTTCTCAACATCTGGCTGTCAGAACGTTACTTACGGAAGGGCATTAGCCAGTTTCCCAGTCCTTTCCCTGAACTTACCCACTAGCTCTCCTATTCTGGCTAACGGAAGAGGAGTTGTCAGAGCGTTAGCCAGTTTTCCAGTCTCATCTCCGCCATTCTGATGCGTATCGCCAAAACTGGCTATCAACATATACCTGAGATAAAGCCGTTAGCCGGGTTTACCTTTTGACGTCTAAATTCCCGAAGTGTATTTCCTAATCTGGCTAACGGTACGCTCTAGACAAGTAAATTAGCCAGTTTCACGGTCACTTGTCTGATTGTAGCAAGTGTATCACGGACACAGACTTGATCGCCCGGAACTGTTTTCGTGCCCGCACCACGGTCTAGGTCCCCCCCGATAGGACGTAAAAGTCTGACCGCCGCCAAAATCTTGCGCCATAAAAAAAAAAAATTTACGTTTTGACACCATAAACCACCCAATAAGGGTAAAAACGGGTGCTGCGATGAACGGGTGCGTAACCGCACTCACGTTTTTTAACGTGTTTCCAGAAAGTCAAATGATGTCACATTACTGAGAGACAAGCGTATCCAAAATAGCAGTCTTTCACCTATACAAACATTTTCTCAACATCTGGCTGTCAGAACGTTACTTACGGAAGGGCATTAGCCAGTTTCCCAGTCCTTTCCCTGAACTTACCCACTAGCTCTCCTATTCTGGCTAACGGAAGAGGAGTTGTCAGAGCGTTAGCCAGTTTTCCAGTCTCATCTCCGCCATTCTGATGCGTATCGCCAAAACTGGCTATCAACATATACCTGAGATAAAGCCGTTAGCCGGGTTTACCTTTTGACGTCTAAATTCCCGAAGTGTATTTCCTAATCTGGCTAACGGTACGCTCTAGACAAGTAAATTAGCCAGTTTCACGGTCACTTGTCTGATTGTAGCAAGTGTATCACGGACACAGACTTGATCGCCCGGAACTGTTTTCGTGCCCGCACCACGGTCTAGGTCCCCCCCGATAGGACGTAAAAGTCTGACCGCCGCCAAAATCTTGCGCCATAAAAAAAAAAAATTTACGTTTTGACACCATAAACCACCCAATAAGGGTAAAAACGGGTGCTGCGATGAACGGGTGCGTAACCGCACTCACGTTTTTTAACGTGTTTCCAGAAAGTCAAATGATGTCACATTACTGAGAGACAAGCGTATCCAAAATAGCAGTCTTTCACCTATACAAACATTTTCTCAACATCTGGCTGTCAGAACGTTACTTACGGAAGGGCATTAGCCAGTTTCCCAGTCCTTTCCCTGAACTTACCCACTAGCTCTCCTATTCTGGCTAACGGAAGAGGAGTTGTCAGAGCGTTAGCCAGTTTTCCAGTCTCATCTCCGCCATTCTGATGCGTATCGCCAAAACTGGCTATCAACATATACCTGAGATAAAGCCGTTAGCCGGGTTTACCTTTTGACGTCTAAATTCCCGAAGTGTATTTCCTAATCTGGCTAACGGTACGCTCTAGACAAGTAAATTAGCCAGTTTCACGGTCACTTGTCTGATTGTAGCAAGTGTATCACGGACACAGACTTGATCGCCCGGAACTGTTTTCGTGCCCGCACCACGGTCTAGGTCCCCCCCGATAGGACGTAAAAGTCTGACCGCCGCCAAAATCTTGCGCCATAAAAAAAAAAAATTTACGTTTTGACACCATAAACCACCCAATAAGGGTAAAAACGGGTGCTGCGATGAACGGGTGCGTAACCGCACTCACGTTTTTTAACGTGTTTCCAGAAAGTCAAATGATGTCACATTACTGAGAGACAAGCGTATCCAAAATAGCAGTCTTTCACCTATACAAACATTTTCTCAACATCTGGCTGTCAGAACGTTACTTACGGAAGGGCATTAGCCAGTTTCCCAGTCCTTTCCCTGAACTTACCCACTAGCTCTCCTATTCTGGCTAACGGAAGAGGAGTTGTCAGAGCGTTAGCCAGTTTTCCAGTCTCATCTCCGCCATTCTGATGCGTATCGCCAAAACTGGCTATCAACATATACCTGAGATAAAGCCATTAGCCGGGTTTACCTTTTGACGTCTAAATTCCCGAAGTGTATTTCCTAATCTGGCTAACGGTACGCTCTAGACAAGTAAATTAGCCAGTTTCACGGTCACTTGTCTGATTGTAGCAAGTGTATCACGGACACAGACTTGATCGCCCGGAACTGTTTTCGTGCCCGCACCACGGTCTAGGTCCCCCCCGATAGGACGTAAAAGTCTGACCGCCGCCAAAATCTTGCGCCATAAAAAAAAAAAATTTACGTTTTGACACCATAAACCACCCAATAAGGGTAAAAACGGGTGCTGCGATGAACGGGTGCGTAACCGCACTCACGTTTTTTAACGTGTTTCCAGAAAGTCAAATGATGTCACATTACTGAGAGACAAGCGTATCCAAAATAGCAGTCTTTCACCTATACAAACATTTTCTCAACATCTGGCTGTCAGAACGTTACTTACGGAAGGGCATTAGCCAGTTTCCCAGTCCTTTCCCTGAACTTACCCACTAGCTCTCCTATTCTGGCTAACGGAAGAGGAGTTGTCAGAGCGTTAGCCAGTTTTCCAGTCTCATCTCCGCCATTCTGATGCGTATCGCCAAAACTGGCTATCAACATATACCTGAGATAAAGCCGTTAGCCGGGTTTACCTTTTGACGTCTAAATTCCCGAAGTGTATTTCCTAATCTGGCTAACGGTACGCTCTAGACAAGTAAATTAGCCAGTTTCACGGTCACTTGTCTGATTGTAGCAAGTGTATCACGGACACAGACTTGATCGCCCGGAACTGTTTTCGTGCCCGCACCACGGTCTAGGTCCCCCCCGATAGGACGTAAAAGTCTGACCGCCGCCAAAATCTTGCGCCATAAAAAAAAAAAATTTACGTTTTGACACCATAAACCACCCAATAAGGGTAAAAACGGGTGCTGCGATGAACGGGTGCGTAACCGCACTCACGTTTTTTAACGTGTTTCCAGAAAGTCAAATGATGTCACATTACTGAGAGACAAGCGTATCCAAAATAGCAGTCTTTCACCTATACAAACATTTTCTCAACATCTGGCTGTCAGAACGTTACTTACGGAAGGGCATTAGCCAGTTTCCCAGTCCTTTCCCTGAACTTACCCACTAGCTCTCCTATTCTGGCTAACGGAAGAGGAGTTGTCAGAGCGTTAGCCAGTTTTCCAGTCTCATCTCCGCCATTCTGATGCGTATCGCCAAAACTGGCTATCAACATATACCTGAGATAAAGCCGTTAGCCGGGTTTACCTTTTGACGTCTAAATTCCCGAAGTGTATTTCCTAATCTGGCTAACGGTACGCTCTAGACAAGTAAATTAGCCAGTTTCACGGTCACTTGTCTGATTGTAGCAAGTGTATCACGGACACAGACTTGATCGCCCGGAACTGTTTTCGTGCCCGCACCACGGTCTAGGTCCCCCCCGATAGGACGTAAAAGTCTGACCGCCGCCAAAATCTTGCGCCATAAAAAAAAAAAATTTACGTTTTGACACCATAAACCACCCAATAAGGGTAAAAACGGGTGCTGCGATGAACGGGTGCGTAACCGCACTCACGTTTTTTAACGTGTTTCCAGAAAGTCAAATGATGTCACATTACTGAGAGACAAGCGTATCCAAAATAGCAGTCTTTCACCTATACAAACATTTTCTCAACATCTGGCTGTCAGAACGTTACTTACGGAAGGGCATTAGCCAGTTTCCCAGTCCTTTCCCTGAACTTACCCACTAGCTCTCCTATTCTGGCTAACGGAAGAGGAGTTGTCAGAGCGTTAGCCAGTTTTCCAGTCTCATCTCCGCCATTCTGATGCGTATCGCCAAAACTGGCTATCAACATATACCTGAGATAAAGCCGTTAGCCGGGTTTACCTTTTGACGTCTAAATTCCCGAAGTGTATTTCCTAATCTGGCTAACGGTACGCTCTAGACAAGTAAATTAGCCAGTTTCACGGTCACTTGTCTGATTGTAGCAAGTGTATCACGGACACAGACTTGATCGCCCGGAACTGTTTTCGTGCCCGCACCACGGTCTAGGTCCCCCCCGATAGGACGTAAAAGTCTGACCGCCGCCAAAATCTTGCGCCATAAAAAAAAAAAATTTACGTTTTGACACCATAAACCACCCAATAAGGGTAAAAACGGGTGCTGCGATGAACGGGTGCGTAACCGCACTCACGTTTTTTAACGTGTTTCCAGAAAGTCAAATGATGTCACATTACTGAGAGACAAGCGTATCCAAAATAGCAGTCTTTCACCTATACAAACATTTTCTCAACATCTGGCTGTCAGAACGTTACTTACGGAAGGGCATTAGCCAGTTTCCCAGTCCTTTCCCTGAACTTACCCACTAGCTCTCCTATTCTGGCTAACGGAAGAGGAGTTGTCAGAGCGTTAGCCAGTTTTCCAGTCTCATCTCCGCCATTCTGATGCGTATCGCCAAAACTGGCTATCAACATATACCTGAGATAAAGCCGTTAGCCGGGTTTACCTTTTGACGTCTAAATTCCCGAAGTGTATTTCCTAATCTGGCTAACGGTACGCTCTAGACAAGTAAATTAGCCAGTTTCACGGTCACTTGTCTGATTGTAGCAAGTGTATCACGGACACAGACTTGATCGCCCGGAACTGTTTTCGTGCCCGCACCACGGTCTAGGTCCCCCCCGATAGGACGTAAAAGTCTGACCGCCGCCAAAATCTTGCGCCATAAAAAAAAAAAATTTACGTTTTGACACCATAAACCACCCAATAAGGGTAAAAACGGGTGCTGCGATGAACGGGTGCGTAACCGCACTCACGTTTTTTAACGTGTTTCCAGAAAGTCAAATGATGTCACATTACTGAGAGACAAGCGTATCCAAAATAGCAGTCTTTCACCTATACAAACATTTTCTCAACATCTGGCTGTCAGAACGTTACTTACGGAAGGGCATTAGCCAGTTTCCCAGTCCTTTCCCTGAACTTACCCACTAGCTCTCCTATTCTGGCTAACGGAAGAGGAGTTGTCAGAGCGTTAGCCAGTTTTCCAGTCTCATCTCCGCCATTCTGATGCGTATCGCCAAAACTGGCTATCAACATATACCTGAGATAAAGCCATTAGCCGGGTTTACCTTTTGACGTCTAAATTCCCGAAGTGTATTTCCTAATCTGGCTAACGGTACGCTCTAGACAAGTAAATTAGCCAGTTTCACGGTCACTTGTCTGATTGTAGCAAGTGTATCACGGACACAGACTTGATCGCCCGGAACTGTTTTCGTGCCCGCACCACGGTCTAGGTCCCCCCCGATAGGACGTAAAAGTCTGACCGCCGCCAAAATCTTGCGCCATAAAAAAAAAAAATTTACGTTTTGACACCATAAACCACCCAATAAGGGTAAAAACGGGTGCTGCGATGAACGGGTGCGTAACCGCACTCACGTTTTTTAACGTGTTTCCAGAAAGTCAAATGATGTCACATTACTGAGAGACAAGCGTATCCAAAATAGCAGTCTTTCACCTATACAAACATTTTCTCAACATCTGGCTGTCAGAACGTTACTTACGGAAGGGCATTAGCCAGTTTCCCAGTCCTTTCCCTGAACTTACCCACTAGCTCTCCTATTCTGGCTAACGGAAGAGGAGTTGTCAGAGCGTTAGCCAGTTTTCCAGTCTCATCTCCGCCATTCTGATGCGTATCGCCAAAACTGGCTATCAACATATACCTGAGATAAAGCCATTAGCCGGGTTTACCTTTTGACGTCTAAATTCCCGAAGTGTATTTCCTAATCTGGCTAACGGTACGCTCTAGACAAGTAAATTAGCCAGTTTCACGGTCACTTGTCTGATTGTAGCAAGTGTATCACGGACACAGACTTGATCGCCCGGAACTGTTTTCGTGCCCGCACCACGGTCTAGGTCCCCCCCGATAGGACGTAAAAGTCTGACCGCCGCCAAAATCTTGCGCCATAAAAAAAAAAAATTTACGTTTTGACACCATAAACCACCCAATAAGGGTAAAAACGGGTGCTGCGATGAACGGGTGCGTAACCGCACTCACGTTTTTTAACGTGTTTCCAGAAAGTCAAATGATGTCACATTACTGAGAGACAAGCGTATCCAAAATAGCAGTCTTTCACCTATACAAACATTTTCTCAACATCTGGCTGTCAGAACGTTACTTACGGAAGGGCATTAGCCAGTTTCCCAGTCCTTTCCCTGAACTTACCCACTAGCTCTCCTATTCTGGCTAACGGAAGAGGAGTTGTCAGAGCGTTAGCCAGTTTTCCAGTCTCATCTCCGCCATTCTGATGCGTATCGCCAAAACTGGCTATCAACATATACCTGAGATAAAGCCGTTAGCCGGGTTTACCTTTTGACGTCTAAATTCCCGAAGTGTATTTCCTAATCTGGCTAACGGTACGCTCTAGACAAGTAAATTAGCCAGTTTCACGGTCACTTGTCTGATTGTAGCAAGTGTATCACGGACACAGACTTGATCGCCCGGAACTGTTTTCGTGCCCGCACCACGGTCTAGGTCCCCCCCGATAGGACGTAAAAGTCTGACCGCCGCCAAAATCTTGCGCCATAAAAAAAAATAAAATTTACGTTTTGACACCATAAACCACCCGATAAGGGTAAAAACGGGTGCTGCGATGAACGGGTGCGTAACCGCACTCACGTTTTTTAACGTGTTTCCAGAAAGTCAAATGATGTCACATTACTGAGAGACAAGCGTATCCAAAATAGCAGTCTTTCACCTATACAAACATTTTCTCAACATCTGGCTGTCAGAACGTTACTTACGGAAGGGCATTAGCCAGTTTCCCAGTCCTTTCCCTGAACTTACCCACTAGCTCTCCTATTCTGGCTAACGGAAGAGGAGTTGTCAGAGCGTTAGCCAGTTTTCCAGTCTCATCTCCGCCATTCGGATGCGTATCGCCAAAACTGGCTATCAACATATACCTGAGATAAAGCCGTTAGCCGGGTTTACCTTTTGACGTCTAAATTCCCGAAGTGTATTTCCTAATCTGGCTAACGGTACGCTCTAGACAAGTAAATTAGCCAGTTTCACGGTCACTTGTCTGATTGTAGCAAGTGTATCACGGACACAGACTTGATCGCCTGGAACTGTTTTCGTGCCCGCACCACGGTCTAGGTCCCCCCCGATAGGACGTAAAAGTCTGACCGCCGCCAAAATCTTGCGCCATAAAAAAAAAAAATTTACGTTTTGACACCATAAACCACCCAATAAGGGTAAAAACGGGTGCTGCGATGAACGGGTGCGTAACCGCACTCACGTTTTTTAACGTGTTTCCAGAAAGTCAAATGATGTCACATTACTGAGAGACAAGCGTATCCAAAATAGCAGTCTTTCACCTATACAAACATTTTCTCAACATCTGGCTGTCAGAACGTTACTTACGGAAGGGCATTAGCCAGTTTCCCAGTCCTTTCCCTGAACTTACCCACTAGCTCTCCTATTCTGGCTAACGGAAGAGGAGTTGTCAGAGCGTTAGCCAGTTTTCCAGTCTCATCTCCGCCATTCTGATGCGTATCGCCAAAACTGGCTATCAACATATACCTGAGATAAAGCCGTTAGCCGGGTTTACCTTTTGACGTCTAAATTCCCGAAGTGTATTTCCTAATCTGGCTAACGGTACGCTCTAGACAAGTAAATTAGCCAGTTTCACGGTCACTTGTCTGATTGTAGCAAGTGTATCACGGACACAGACTTGATCGCCCGGAACTGTTTTCGTGCCCGCACCACGGTCTAGGTCCCCCCCGATAGGACGTAAAAGTCTGACCGCCGCCAAAATCTTGCGCCATAAAAAAAAAAAATTTACGTTTTGACACCATAAACCACCCAATAAGGGTAAAAACGGGTGCTGCGATGAACGGGTGCGTAACCGCACTCACGTTTTTTAACGTGTTTCCAGAAAGTCAAATGATGTCACATTACTGAGAGACAAGCGTATCCAAAATAGCAGTCTTTCACCTATACAAACATTTTCTCAACATCTGGCTGTCAGAACGTTACTTACGGAAGGGCATTAGCCAGTTTCCCAGTCCTTTCCCTGAACTTACCCACTAGCTCTCCTATTCTGGCTAACGGAAGAGGAGTTGTCAGAGCGTTAGCCAGTTTTCCAGTCTCATCTCCGCCATTCTGATGCGTATCGCCAAAACTGGCTATCAACATATACCTGAGATAAAGCCGTTAGCCGGGTTTACCTTTTGACGTCTAAATTCCCGAAGTGTATTTCCTAATCTGGCTAACGGTACGCTCTAGACAAGTAAATTAGCCAGTTTCACGGTCACTTGTCTGATTGTAGCAAGTGTATCACGGACACAGACTTGATCGCCCGGAACTGTTTTCGTGCCCGCACCACGGTCTAGGTCCCCCCCGATAGGACGTAAAAGTCTGACCGCCGCCAAAATCTTGCGCCATAAAAAAAAAAAATTTACGTTTTGACACCATAAACCACCCAATAAGGGTAAAAACGGGTGCTGCGATGAACGGGTGCGTAACCGCACTCACGTTTTTTAACGTGTTTCCAGAAAGTCAAATGATGTCACATTACTGAGAGACAAGCGTATCCAAAATAGCAGTCTTTCACCTATACAAACATTTTCTCAACATCTGGCTGTCAGAACGTTACTTACGGAAGGGCATTAGCCAGTTTCCCAGTCCTTTCCCTGAACTTACCCACTAGCTCTCCTATTCTGGCTAACGGAAGAGGAGTTGTCAGAGCGTTAGCCAGTTTTCCAGTCTCATCTCCGCCATTCTGATGCGTATCGCCAAAACTGGCTATCAACATATACCTGAGATAAAGCCGTTAGCCGGGTTTACCTTTTGACGTCTAAATTCCCGAAGTGTATTT
>NC_134354.1:439699830-439702330 GCF_048569485.1 Anomaloglossus baeobatrachus
GTTCGCCCGTGCGGGTCGTCGGACCGCTTTTCGACGCTCGGGTCGTTTCAAACTCGCCACCGCGAGGCCGCCCGCCTCCTCGGGAGGGGGGGGCGGCCGGCGCGTTCGCGCCACCGCAAGGAGGGTGAAACCCCGGGTGTGGGGGGAGGAAGGGGCCGCTCGCCTGTGACCGGCGCGGGCTCCAGAGCCCGGGCCGAGCGTGCGGCGCCACCTCCCCGCCCGGGAGCGCTTCGCCAAATCGATCGGAAGAGGACGACGCTGGGCCAGAAGGGAAGGGGGTCTTTCGGACCGGAACCTTCATCCCAGGGCCCGCCGGATGGCTGCGTACGTCGTGGGGGCGCTCTGACTCCGGGCCCCGCGCCTGGCAAACTCCCCACCGGGAGCTGCGGGAGAGGCCAGAGCGCGTACCCGCAACCGGAAGGGGTCCCCGAGCCGCAGTTCGCGCATCGCTCGGAGTACCGGTTCGTCGAGGGGAGCGTTCGAAGTCTGGAGAGGCGCTCTTCTCTCACATATATCTCCCGGAGGCGTGGGATGAAGTGTCTTTGGGCGGTTGGGAGCCCCCCCCGCGTAAGCCGGGTCGGTCCCGCGAACTACCCGCCCCCCTGGAACTGCCGGGCGGACGCGGCAGGCAAATTCGACCCCATCCCGGTTCTACGGATTTTTTTGCTCCTTTGGCTCCCCCTCTGGCCGCTTTGGGGTACTGCAACCGAGGACCTGCCGAAACGCGTGGAACTGCCCGTCGGATTCGAGTTAAGAGGCGTCAACCGTGGAAGTCTGAACGGTCTGAAAAATTTTCTAAGTCCCAAGGACTCTCCGGCGTGATTCTCTGGAGCCCTTTTCGGCTTGCGAGGCTGCCCGACGCCCCTCCCGGATGATGGAAGTCTGACGGAATTTTTTTTTTTGACCGATTTCTCCCAACTGCCGGGGAACATTGGGAGAGATTGTCTGGAGCCCCGCTCGGGCTCCCGAGGGCCCCGACACCCCCCCGGATGATGGAAGTCTGACGGAATTTTTTTTTTTGACCGATTTCTCCCAACTGCCGGGGAACATTGGGAGAGATCGTCTGGAGCCCCGCTCGGGCTCCCGAGGGCCCCGACACCCCCCCGGATGATGGAAGTCTGACGGAATTTTTTTTTTTGACCGATTTCTCCCAACTGCCGGGGAACATTGGGAGAGATTGTCTGGAGCCCCGCTCGGGCTCCCGAGGGCCCCGACACCCCCCCGGATGATGGAAGTCTGACGGAATTTTTTTTTTTGACCGATTTCTCCCAACTGCCGGGGAACATTGGGAGAGATTGTCTGGAGCCCCGCTCGGGCCCCCGAGGGCCCCGACACCCCCGGAAAATCATGGAAGTAGGAAAATTTCGATTTTTCGTCTAAGTCCCAAGGACTCTCAGGCGAGATTGTATGGAGCCCCGCTCGGGCCCCCGGGGCCCCGTCACCTCCGGAAGGTCGCGGGGGCCTGAAACTTTCCAGTTTTCATCCAGGCGCCGAGGGCAGTAGGGCGAGAGCGCCCGGGGCCCCGTCACCTCCGGAAGGTCGCGGGGGCCTGAAACTTTCCAGTTTTCATCCAGGCGCCGAGGGCAGTAGGGCGAGAGCGCCCGGGGCCCCTCGGGCCCCCGGGGCCCCGTCACCTCCGGAAGGTCGCGGGGGCCTGAAACTTTCCAGTTTTCATCCAGGCGCCGAGGGCAGTAGGGCGAGAGCGCCCGGGGCCCCTCGGGCCCCCGGGGCCCCGTCACCTCCGGAAGGTCGCGGGGGCCTGAAACTTTCCAGTTTTCATCCAGGCGCCGAGGGCAGTAGGGCGAGAGCGCCCGGGGCCCCTCGGGCCCCCGGGGCCCCGTCACCTCCGGAAGGTCGCGGGGGCCTGAAACTTTCCAGTTTTCATCCAGGCGCCGAGGGCAGTCGGGCGAGAGCGCCCGGGGCCCCTCGGGCCCCCGGGGCCCCGTCACCTCCGGAAGGTCGCGGGGGCCTGAAACTTTCCAGTTTTCATCCAGGCGCCGAGGGCAGTCGGGCGAGAGCGCCCGGGGCCCCTCGGGCCCCCGGGGCCCCGTCACCTCCGGAAGGTCGCGGGGGCCTGAAACTTTCCAGTTTTCATCCAGGCGCCGAGGGCAGTCGGGCGAGAGCGCCCGGGGCCCCTCGGGCCCCCGGGGCCCCGTCACCTCCGGAAGGTCGCGGGGGCCTGAAACTTTCCAGTTTTCATCCAGGCGCCGAGGGCAGTCGGGCGAGAGCGCCCGGGGCACCTCGGGCCCCCGGGGCCCCGTCACCTCCGGAAGGTCGCGGGGGCCTGAAACTTTCCAGTTTTCATCCAGGCGCCGAGGGCAGTCGGGCGAGAGCGCCCGGGGCCCCGTCACCTCCGGAAGGTCACGGGGGCCTGATACTTTCCAGTTTTCATCCAGGCGCCGAGGGCAGTCGGGCGAGAGCGCCCGGGGCCCCCGCCCGGGCCCCCGTCACCTCCGGGGCTCCACAAGTCAACTATTAAGCCCCCTCTCCGAGCTCCGCA
>NC_134354.1:439717556-439720056 GCF_048569485.1 Anomaloglossus baeobatrachus
CACCGGGAGCTGCGGGAGAGGCCAGAGCGCGTACCCGCAACCGGAAGGGGTCCCCGAGCCGCAGTTCGCGCATCGCTCGGAGTACCGGTTCGTCGAGGGGAGCGTTCGAAGTCTGGAGAGGCGCTCTTCTCTCACATATATCTCCCGGAGGCGTGGGATGAAGTGTCTTTGGGCGGTTGGGAGCCCCCCCCGCGTAAGCCGGGTCGGTCCCGCGAACTACCCGCCCCCCTGGAACTGCCGGGCGGACGCGGCAGGCAAATTCGACCCCATCCCGGTTCTACGGATTTTTTTGCTCCTTTGGCTCCCCCTCTGGCCGCTTTGGGGTACTGCAACCGAGGACCTGCCGAAACGCGTGGAACTGCCCGTCGGATTCGAGTTAAGAGGCGTCAACCGTGGAAGTCTGAACGGTCTGAAAAATTTTCTAAGTCCCAAGGACTCTCCGGCGTGATTCTCTGGAGCCCTTTTCGGCTTGCGAGGCTGCCCGACGCCCCTCCCGGATGATGGAAGTCTGACGGAATTTTTTTTTTTGACCGATTTCTCCCAACTGCCGGGGAACATTGGGAGAGATTGTCTGGAGCCCCGCTCGGGCTCCCGAGGGCCCCGACACCCCCCCGGATGATGGAAGTCTGACGGAATTTTTTTTTTTGACCGATTTCTCCCAACTGCCGGGGAACATTGGGAGAGATCGTCTGGAGCCCCGCTCGGGCTCCCGAGGGCCCCGACGCCCCTCCCGGATGATGGAAGTCTGACGGAATTTTTTTTTTTGACCGATTTCTCCCAACTGCCGGGGAACATTGGGAGAGATTGTCTGGAGCCCCGCTCGGGCTCCCGAGGGCCCCGACACCCCCCCGGATGATGGAAGTCTGACGGAATTTTTTTTTTTGACCGATTTCTCCCAACTGCCGGGGAACATTGGGAGAGATCGTCTGGAGCCCCGCTCGGGCTCCCGAGGGCCCCGACACCCCCCCGGATGATGGAAGTCTGACGGAATTTTTTTTTTTGACCGATTTCTCCCAACTGCCGGGGAACATTGGGAGAGATTGTCTGGAGCCCCGCTCGGGCTCCCGAGGGCCCCGACACCCCCCCGGATGATGGAAGTCTGACGGAATTTTTTTTTTTGACCGATTTCTCCCAACTGCCGGGGAACATTGGGAGAGATTGTCTGGAGCCCCCGCTCGGGCTCCCGAGGGCCCCGACACCCCCCCGGATGATGGAAGTCTGACGGAATTTTTTTTTTTGACCGATTTCTCCCAACTGCCGGGGAACATTGGGAGAGATCGTCTGGAGCCCCGCTCGGGCTCCCGAGGGCCCCGACACCCCCCCGGATGATGGAAGTCTGACGGAATTTTTTTTTTTGACCGATTTCTCCCAACTGCCGGGGAACATTGGGAGAGATTGTCTGGAGCCCCGCTCGGGCTCCCGAGGGCCCCGACACCCCCCCGGATGATGGAAGTCTGACGGAATTTTTTTTTTTGACCGATTTCTCCCAACTGCCGGGGAACATTGGGAGAGATTGTCTGGAGCCCCGCTCGGGCTCCCGAGGGCCCCGACACCCCCCCGGATGATGGAAGTCTGACGGAATTTTTTTTTTTGACCGATTTCTCCCAACTGCCGGGGAACATTGGGAGAGATCGTCTGGAGCCCCGCTCGGGCTCCCGAGGGCCCCGACACCCCCCCGGATGATGGAAGTCTGACGGAATTTTTTTTTTTGACCGATTTCTCCCAACTGCCGGGGAACATTGGGAGAGATTGTCTGGAGCCCCGCTCGGGCTCCCGAGGGCCCCGACACCCCCCCGGATGATGGAAGTCTGACGGAATTTTTTTTTTTGACCGATTTCTCCCAACTGCCGGGGAACATTGGGAGAGATTGTCTGGAGCCCCGCTCGGGCCCCCGAGGGCCCCGACACCCCCGGAAAATCATGGAAGTAGGAAAATTTCGATTTTTCGTCTAAGTCCCAAGGACTCTCAGGCGAGATTGTATGGAGCCCCGCTCGGGCCCCCGGGGCCCCGTCACCTCCGGAAGTCCGCGGGGGCCTGAAACTTTCCAGTTTTCATCCAGGCGCCGAGGGCAGTAGGGCGAGAGCGCCCGGGGCCCCTCGGGCCCCCGGGGCCCCGTCACCTCCGGAAGTCCGCGGGGGCCTGAAACTTTCCAGTTTTCATCCAGGCGCCGAGGGCAGTAGGGCGAGAGCGCCCGGGGCCCCTCGGGCCCCCGGGGCCCCGTCACCTCCGGAAGGTCGCGGGGGCCTGAAACTTTCCAGTTTTCATCCAGGCGCCGAGGGCAGTAGGGCGAGAGCGCCCGGGGCCCCTCGGGCCCCCGGGGCCCCGTCACCTCCGGAAGGTCGCGGGGGCCTGAAACTTTCCAGTTTTCATCCAGGCGCCGAGGGCAGTAGGGCGAGAGCGCCCGGGGCCCCTCGGGCCCCCGGGGCCCCGTCACCTCCGGAAGGTCGCGGGGGCCTGAAACTTTCCAGTTTTCATCCAGGCGCCGAGGGCAGTAGGGCGA
>NC_134354.1:439730056-439742556 GCF_048569485.1 Anomaloglossus baeobatrachus
CTAGAATCTTGGCATATTCCTGGGGCTCCGGGAGAGTGTCCGGGAGACTGAAATCAGGCTCTCCTCCACCCAGCCAGAGACTCTCACATTTATCATGATTGATCCTGGACCCGGAAACCTCAGAGTAGCGCTCCACTTCCGACAACACCACCCCTGCCTCCTCTTGCGAAGAGACAAAGACAGTGACATCATCCGCGTAGGCCACTGCCTTCAGCATGGCCTCCCGTGGGCCAGGATCACCCATCCGAACCCCCCTCAAATGCCCACAATCTATCCTTCGGATGAAGGGGTCGATTGCAAAAGCATAGAGCAGTGGGCTCAGCGGGCAACCCTGGCGAACACCAGAACCCACCACAAAAGGCCGTCCAACCCAACCATTCACCAACGGGAAAGTCTCTGCCCCTTGATACAATGTTTGTAGCCAGCTAACAAACCCACCCGGCAGACCATATCTCATGAGAGTTGACCAGAGATACTCATGATCAACCCGGTCAAAAGCTTTAGCTTGATCCAAGGACAGTAAGTACCCATTCCAAAGACCCACCCTGCCCTGCTCCACGGCCTCCCGGACACCCAGAACGGCGCTAAAAGCGCCTCGACCAGGAACAGTGCAGTGCTGGGACTCCGAAAGGAGCTCTGGTGCAAATTTCACCAACCTAGTGAAAAGCACTTTTGCCAAAATCTTTCTATCCACATTGAGAAGTGATATGGGCCTCCAATCCTCAATGTGCGATGGATCTTTACCTTTTGACAAAAGAATCAAAGCTGATCTCCTCATTGATTTTGGTAGCACACCCGAGGAAAGGCAGGCGTTAAAAGCCCTCGTCAATAAGGGGACTAAAGAGTCCTTAAAGATCTTGTAAAACTCGGACGTTAAGCCATCCGGACCTGGCGATTTCTTGGGCCGAAGCCCATCAATGGCCAGTCTCACTTCCTCTTCCCCGATATCCTCTGTCAAAACACCAAGCGAGGGGTCTACCCCTGACATGGGGATGGTCTCAGCCAGGAAAGCCGAAATCCCCTCTCGGTCAGGCTCCCTCCTCCCCAAGAGGTGAGAGTAGAAAGATCTGACGACCTCCAGGATCTCTGACTTGGACCGTACCAAAGATCCCGTACTATCCTTCAGACCCACAATCAATTTACCATTCACTGATATCTTACAGTTTTTGTAGGGGTCGTGCGAGCGATATTTCCCGAAATCCCTCTCAAAGACCAAAGATATGTGCCTATCATACTGACACCTCTTGAGCAAGGCCTTCACCCTGGAGATTTCCTCACGGTCACCCCCAGCCGAGACCAAGGTCTCGAGTTTCCTCCTCAGGCTATGATACAGGCGATCCCTGTTCAAGCTTCTGAGGTTGGCAAGCTGTCGGAAGAATCTCGCCACCCGATATTTAAACATCTCCCACCACTTTGACTCAGTGCTACAAAGGCCCAATAACGGTACCTGGCTCTGAAGAAAATCCTCAAAAGACTCACAGTTGCTTCCTCCAGGAGTGTTGAATTTAATTTCCACATGCCTCTTCCCATCCGAGGGGTCTCTGCAACATTCAAAGAAAAACATATAAGACAGTGATCAGAGAATTCCACTTCCACAACCGATAACGGTGAGAAAATGGCTTCCTCCTTTAACCCCTTCACGACCATGGACGGAAAGATCCGTCCTTGTGCCCTGGGCCTTAACGACCAAGGACGGATCTTTCCGTCATGGCGGAATCGCGGCACCGGAGCCTCCGGTGACTGCAATATGTTAACAAAAACCGCAGATTCGGGGAGGAGGGGACCTGTTCCTGACCTTAGGAGGGGTGGTGCCTCCTTCCCGGACCTACGGAGGCTGTGATTGGCTGACGAACGCCGCTCAACCAATCACAGCCACTGTAATGTTCCTGCCATTTAAAATGACTGAAACATTAAAATCCAGCCCTGGCCAGTGCAGCTGTAGCACTGGCCATTGGCTGGAGCTGGGTGACCTCACTGGATCACCCTCCCCCAGCTCCAATGCTCTGATTGGAGAGATCGGCCTTCTGACCGATTTCTCCAATCACAGTGGACCTGTTGCCGGTGACCGCCCCCGTCATCGTCCCTGCAGCACGCCAGCACACACAGTGAGTGTACACAGTGCAATGGCAGGGCAACAAGCTCCGGTCCCATGCTGTTATGAGACCGGAGCATGGGACCCGGAAGTTGCCGCGCTGCCATTGCACTGTACGAAAAGCGTCCCGATCCGCCGCTGCCCTCCGCGATCTGCCACCTGTCTCCCCGATCTCCTGCCCGCACCCTCACCCCCACACCTCCCTCCATCTGCCACAGTGCCACCGCTCCCCCCAATCTACTGCCCGGCCCCTCACCTCCGTGCAGCAGATCGGAGGGAGCGGTGGCACTATGACAGATGGAGGAGGACTGGGATCGTGCACCCTGTCCTCCTCCATCTGTCATAGTGCCACCGCTCCCTCCGATCTGCTGCCCGGCCCCTTCCCCTCGTGATCGGTGCTCGCCCCCTCCCCTCCGTGATGTGCTGCTCGCCCCCTCCCCTCCCCTCCCCTCCGTGATGTGCTGCTCGCCCCCTCCCCTCCGTGATGTGCTGCTCGCCCCCTCCCCTCCGTGATGTGCTGCTCGCCCCCTCCCCTCCGTGATGTGCTGCTCGCCCCCTCCCCTCCGTGATGTGCTGCTCGCCCCCTCCCCTCCGTGATGTGCTGCTCGCCCCCTCCCCTCCGTGATGTGCTGCACGCTCCCCCCACCTCTCACCCCCGTGGTTAGCTACCCGCCCCCTCCCCTGTCACCGCCGTGATGTGCGCCCCCTCCCCTGTCACCGCCGCGATGTGCGCCCCCTCCCCTGTCACCGCCGCGATGTGCGCTCCCTCCCCTGTCACCGCCGCGATGTGCGCTCCCTCCCCTGTCACCGCCGCGATGTGCGCTCCCTCCCCTGTCACCGCCGCCATGTGTGCTCCCTCCCCTGTCACCGCCGCCATGTGCGCTCCCTCCCCTGTCACCGCCGCCATGTGCGCTCCCTCCCCTGTCACCGCCGCCATGTGCGCTCCCTCCCCTGTCACCGCCGCCATGTGCGCTCCCTCCCCTGTCACCGCCGCCATGTGCGCTCCCTCCCCTGTCACCGCCGCCATGTGCGCTCCCTCCCCTGTCACCGCCGCCATGTGCGCTCCCTCCCCTGTCACCGCCGCCATGTGCGCTCCCTCCCCTGTCACCGCCGCCATGTGCGCTCCCTCCCCTGTCACCGCCGCCATGTGCGCTCCCTCCCCTGTCACCGCCGCCATGTGCGCTCCCTCCCCTGTCACCGCCGCCATGTGCGCTCCCTCCCCTGTCACCGCCGCTATGTGCGCTCCCTCCCCTGTCACCGCCGCTATGTGCGCTCCCTCCCCTGTCACCGCCGCTATGTGCGCTCCCTCCCCTGTCACCGCCGCGATGTGCGCTCCCTCCCCTGTCACCGCCGCGATGTGCGCTCCCTCCCCTGTCACCGCCGCTATGTGCGCTCCCTCCCCTGTCACCGCCGCTATGTGCGCTCCCTCCCCTGTCACCGCCGCTATGTGCGCTCCCTCCCCTGTCACCGCCGCCATGTGCGCTCCCTCCCCTGTCACCGCCGCCATGTGCGCTCCCTCCCCTGTCACCGCCGCTATGTGCGCTCCCTCCCCTGTCACCGCCGCTATGTGCGCTCCCTCCCCTGTCACCGCCGCTATGTGCGCTCCCTCCCCTGTCACCGCCGCGATGTGCGCTCCCTCCCCTGTCACCGCCGCGATGTGCGCTCCCTCCCCTGTCACCGCCGCTATGTGCGCTCCCTCCCCTGTCACCGCCGCTATGTGCGCTCCCTCCCCTGTCACCGCCGCTATGTGCGCTCCCTCCCCTGTCACCGCCGCTATGTGCGCTCCCTCCCCTGTCACCGCCGCTATGTGCGCTCCCTCCCCTGTCACCGCCGCTATGTGCGCTCCCTCCCCTGTCACCGCCGCTATGTGCGCTCCCTCCCCTGTCACCGCCGCTATGTGCGCTCCCTCCCCTGTCACCGCCGCTATGTGCGCTCCCTCCCCTGTCACCGCCGCTATGTGCGCTCCCTCCCCTGTCACCGCCGCTATGTGCGCTCCCTCCCCTGTCACCGCCGCGATGTGCGCTCCCTCCCCTGTCACCGCCGCGATGTGCGCTCCCTCCCCTGTCACCGCCGCTATGTGCGCTCCCTCCCCTGTCACCGCCGCTATGTGCGCTCCCTCCCCTGTCACCGCCGCTATGTGCGCTCCCTCCCCTGTCACCGCCGCTATGTGCGCTCCCTCCCCTGTCACCGCCGCTATGTGCGCTCCCTCCCCTGTCACCGCCGCTATGTGCGCTCCCTCCCCTGTCACCGCCGCTATGTGCGCTCCCTCCCCTGTCACCGCCGCTATGTGCGCTCCCTCCCCTGTCACCGCCGCTATGTGCGCTCCCTCCCCTGTCACCGCCGCTATGTGCGCTCCCTCCCCTGTCACCGCCGCGATGTGCGCTCCCTCCCCTGTCACCGCCGCGATGTGCGCTCCCTCCCCTGTCACCGCCGCGATGTGCGCTCCCTCCCCTGTCACCGCCGCGATGTGCGCTCCCTCCCCTGTCACCGCCGCGATGTGCGCTCCCTCCCCTGTCACCGCCGCGATGTGCGCTCCCTCCCCTGTCACCGCCGCGATGTGCGCTCCCTCCCCTGTCACCGCCGCGATGTGCGCTCCCTCCCCTGTCACCGCCGCGATGTGCGCTCCCTCCCCTGTCACCGCCGCGATGTGCGCTCCCTCCCCTGTCACCGCCGCGATGTGCGCTCCCTCCCCTGTCACCGCCGTGATGTGCGCTCCCTCCCCTGTCACCGCCGTGATGTGCGCTCCCTCCCCTGTCACCGCCGTGATGTGCGCTCCCTCCCCTGTCACCGCCGTGATGTGCGCTCCCTCCCCTGTCACCGCCGTGATGTGCGCTCCCTCCCCTGTCACCGCCGTGATCTGTGCTCCCTCCCCTGTCACCCCCGTGATCTGCTGTCCACTCTCCCTCCACCTCTCACCCCCGTGATCTGCGCTCTGCTCACCTGTCTCCCCCGTGATCTGTGCTCCCTCACCTCTCACCCCCGTGATCTGTGCTCCCTCACCTGTCAACCCGTGATCTGTGCTCCCTCACCTGTCACCCCCATGATCTGCTGTCCGCTCTCCCTCACCCCCGTGATCTGTGCTCTGCTCACCTGTCTCCTCCGTGATCTGTGCTCTGCTCACCTGTCTCCTCCATGATCTGCGCTGCGCTCCCTCCCCCACCTCTCACCCTCCCCGATCTGCTGCCTCCTTCATCTCCTGTGATCCAGCTGCCTAGATCCATCCTGTAGGGTAACTATCCCCAATCTCACCTCCCACTCCCCTTCCCACCCATCCCCCCCACCCGCCCCCACCCAATCCCAGCCGCCGTCTCACAATCACAGATGCTCCCTTTATATGCCGCTGCCCCCCATCTGCTGCCGCCCCATCTGCCGCCCCCCCCCCCCATCTTCCGCTGTTTTTTTTTCTATGCCATGGGGGTCTAGTTTCCAAAATGGGGTCACATGTGGGGGAGCTCCACTGTTTCGGCACCTCAGGGGGTCTCCAAACAGCATGGAATACGCTAATTATCCCAGACAATTTTGCGTTTGAAACGTCAAATGACGCTCCTTGCCTTCCGAGCCCTGCTGTGCACCCAAACATTTTATTTCTACCACATATGAGGTGTCTGTGTACTCAGGAGAAATTGCACAATACATTTTATGGTGCAATTTTTCCTGATACCCTTGTGAAAAAAAAAAGCTACCTGGTTGAAGTAACAATTTTGTGGTAAAAAAATTTTTTTTTATTTTCACAGCTCAACTCTATTAACTTTTGTGAAGCCCCCAGAGGCTCAAAGTGCTCAATAAACATCTAGATAAATTCCATGAGGGGTCTAGTTTCCAAAATGGAGTCACATGTGGGGGAGCTCCACTGTTTCGGCACCTCAGGGGCTCTCCAAACGCAACATGGTGAGGCTAACTATTCCAGCTAATTTTCTGTTCAAAAAAGTCAAATGGCGCTCCTTCCCTTCCGAGTCCTGCCGTGCGCCCAAACAGTGGTTTTTCGCCACATATGAGGTATCTGCGTGTTCAGTAGAAATTGCCCAACAAATTTTGGGGGTTCATTTAATCCTGCTACCCTTGTGAATATGCCATATTTGAGGCTAAATTAACATTTTTGTTGCAAAAAGTAAAATGTTCATTTTTTCCTTCCACATTGCTTTAGTTACTGTGAAGCACCTGAAGGGTTAATAACCTTCTTGAATGTGGTTTTGAGTAGCCTGAGGGGTGCCGTTTTTGGAATGGTGTCACTTTTGGGTGTTTTGTGTCATGTAGACCTTTCAAAATTGCTTCAAATGTGATGTGGTCCCTAAAAAAAGTGGCTTTGTAAATTTTATTGTAAAAATGAGAAATTGCTCATAAACTTTGAACCCCTATAACTTCCTTAAATTTTTTTTTTTTCCCAAAATTGTTCTGAGGTAAAGTAGACATGTGGGAAATGTTATTTATTAATTATTTTGTGTCATATGTCTCGTTGGTTTTAGAGCATAAAAATTCAAAGTTTGAAAATTACAAAATTTTCAAAATTTTCGCGAAATTTCCGTTTTTTTCACAAAGAAATGCAAAAAATATCGGCCTAAATTTACCACTAACATGAAGCCCAATATGTCACGAAAAAACAATCTCAGAATCACCGGGATCCGCTGAAGCGTTCCAGAGTTATAACCTCATAAAGTGACACTGGTCAGAATTGCAAAAAATGGCCTGGTCTTTAGGGTCAAAATAGGCTTGGGGCTGAAGGGGTTAAATAGAACCTATCTATCCTACTCCTACACTGACTACCTCTAAAATAGGTGAACCCCGAGTGGCCTGGATCAGTCCTGATGTGGACATCAACCAGGCAAGCCTCACTAGCTACACTATTTAACGTCACGCTGTCGTATGCCAGCCGGTCTTTGGAACCTCCTCTATCTCGGGGCCTTGTGATAGTGTAAAAGTCCCCTCCAAAGACCACCTGCCGGCTACAAAACAGAAACGGTTTGATCCTTATAAAAAAGTCTTTTCCGATCCCACTTAGTTTGGGGACCGTAGATGTTAATGAGCCGAAGCTCTTGACCCTTCGCACATCTAAAATCAGACACCGTCCCATTTCGAGCTCAATCCGTCGGCATGTGACCTCTGCGATCTTGAAAAGGATCGCCACCCCCGCTATACGGCTCGGCCGCAAGAGACCAGTAGGAGGGACCATGGGTCCACTCCTGCCTTGCTTTCTTCAAGGCTGACTGGTCAGTCAACCTGGTCTCCTGCAAAAACAAAATGTCGGCATCAAACCGGCCGAGAAAATCAAAGGCCGTAAATCTAGCCGCATCTGACTTAATGCTGGCAACATTAATGGTTGCCAGCGTCAACGGGGTGAGTGCCGCCATCAAGGATTATGAAGCTCGACAGCCAACTTTTTCCCACCCCCACCACCACCAGACTCCTCTTCACTGTGTGAGGAGGCCATTCGCTTCAAGCACACCGATACATCCATACACCTATCACTCAATTTGTCTGGCGGTTTCGGGGCGATCCCACCCTCTAAGGAGAGATCTCCCAGAGGTGGGGATCCATCATCCCCCAAGGCCCCTACATCCTTGTCCGCAGCCCCCGGCACCTCACCCTCTTCCTCCCCACCGGAGCAGGGAGGGATGTTCTCATCCAGGGTTTGGTACCGGTTGGAGAGGACCACCAGAGGCGAGGCAATAGAGCTTTCCTTCGGTTTACTGGACTGGGTAGATGATTCACCAGGAGGGTTCTCCAGGATAGATGTTCCGGAGGGGTCCCACTCCAAAGAAGGAGTCTTAGACCCCCCCCCCCCCTCCTCCTGTTCCTCCTCCCGGCTTTACTCTTTTTACCCTTCTTTTTACGATGTTGCTGTTGCCATGCCTGCGCCCCCTCTTCCTGTTCTTCCCCAGAAGAGGAAGGCGAGGCGTCGGCGTCCTCCTCTCCTCTAATCCTTCTCTCCTCCTCATCCAGCTCGATGCCCAGATCCTCAGCCACCGGGGCCCCCGAGGAAGAGGGCAAGGTCATCACACCCCGCTCTCTCTCCCTCCGGCGCTGTTCCGCTCGCCTCACTCTTGAGGGGGGCACACTCTTTTCCTTCCTCGGACCAGTGCTCTGCTCACCTCTGCTAGTACCCTCTGCCGCGGGCTCCTCAGCACCCTGTGAAGCCGCGGTCTTACGAAGGACCGCATTGGCAAACGAGCGTGGGCACCGGCTGAATGGATGACCCAGATCCCCACACAGGTTACACCGAATGGCTCGACACGTGGCGGCGAGATGACCAAGCCCCCCACACAAGGCACATTTCTGTGCCTTGCAGCCTGCGCTGAAGTGGGAGGGGCTACCGCACTTGTAGCAGACCTTCGGCTGCCCCCAGTAGTGAATCAGGATCCGGTCCCTCCCCAGGAATGTTGAGGGAGGGATGTGGGTATCAGAGTTTCCTGAAACCTTTAACTTTACCTTAAAGATCCAGCCTCCAGTCCAGAAACCAAAACGGTCACGAATCTTCTCGGGGACCTGGACCACCTCCCCGTAGCGGCTGATCCAGGTCATGATATCAACACAAGACAGTAACTCATTTGCTGTAATGACCGTTACTGTCTTCACCATGTTCTGCCGAGAGACCGCTTCCGCTATAATATTTTTCCATGCAGGGGTATGCTTGGCCAGCTCATACCGAGACCAGAAGAGTTCCATGCCCTCTGGTCTCATGAAACTGGCCGCAAAATCAAGGGTACCAACAGGTTGGATGAAAGCAGCCAGATCCTGGCCCCTGAAGCCCATTTTCGCTAGGAGCTCAGCTATTTTGTCCCGGCAATTCCAGGGACAGGCCTCACCGCTCACGCTGGACCAGCGAAAACTGACCGCATTCCTCCTGGCACCCTGACCCCCTGCTGTAGGAAGAGACCACTCAATTGGTCCCTCCCGCTCTCTATCTTGGAAAGCCGCCAGCCCATGTCGTTTTGTCCAAAACGACAGGTCTATCACCTCATCCCCTACTTGCATAGTCTCCTCTCCTCTCTTCAGGGCGCTCAGGAGACGATGTTGCAAGTCACCTGCCTCGAAACTGTTGTACAAAACCTCAGCCACCCTCAGTCCATTCTCCCCAGCAGCAGCAGCTTGAGCATATGTACCGGCTTTTGAAGAGCCAGCCGCTGCCACTGGAGGGGCAGCAGAACCCACAACAGACTCTTCCCCCCCTTCTTTCTCTCCTCTTGCTCCCTCATTCTCTCCTTCCTCACTTTCTCTCTCTCCTTCCTCACTTTCTCTCTCTCCTTCCTCACTTTCTCTCTCTCCTCTGCCTCTTTCTCCCTCCTTTCACGCCTTGCACTCTCAAAAGCTGCCTCAGCCAACAAAGCTTCATTCAACTCTCCAGGCGTCCTCTCATCCACAACCCCCGATACTTGTCCAGATACCACACCTACCGGGTCGGGCTCGACTTGCAGCTCCTCCATTTCTATATTAATATTTGTGACCTCCCCACTGACCCCCATCCCCCCTCCCCCCGTACCCAAATCTGCCAAGGCACAAGGGGAGGGAAGTGATGGGAAGTCCTCCATATTGGAGAGGTCCGGAGCAAGGGCCGCAACAGGGTTTACTGTCCCCTGCGTCCTCCCCCGCTCCCCATCAGATGCATGCCCCCTGCCCCCTGAGGGACCCTGGGGCACACAACGCCTCGGGCTGACTCGGGAGGTGGCGGCCTCCGAATCCGACATGGATGTGTACCGGAAGCCCACCACCTCCCTCATACGGTGCTTCTTTTTCCTCTTCATCTTCTCTTCTTCCGGCACCTCATCCCCAAAACAGAACCTGGAAAACTCCACTGGGGATTCCAGGTGCCGGATCTCTCTCAGAAGCCCATCCCCCTCCGAAGAGGAGGATGAGCTATAGGAATCTGTATCCATGAGTCCCCCTCCATGTACCCCTCATCCCACCGACTGTCCTGGGCACACGGAGGTGCTCCCCGAAACAACTCCACCTTGTCTTCTGGGGCGGCTGGTGCCCGCAGGAGATCCTCCAGTCCGGCCAGGTCCAATTTTTCCAGGGCCGCCTCCCCACCTCCGGGCCCCTGAACCGCCTCCCGGGCTCCGCCGTGCCGCCGGTACCTCCTGCTCCCGACTAGGGGGAGCCTGCCCATGCCCAGCAGCACAACCTGTAATCCCAGCAGCGCCGCTGGGCTTTCCTCCCCCATCATTGTCGGTCCCTGCAGGGAGTACAGCACCGACAGCTAAAGCCATGTGCTCAGCCTGCTTTCCCTCCACTTCCCAGACACTCCCCACCTTCAAAGACGCCACCCTTGGCACCGGACCATCCCGTGACGCCACTTCCGGTGACGTCACTTCCGGTCGCGGTACCCGCACCGCCACCCGCGACGTCACTTCCGGTAGCGGCACTTCCGGCCGCGGGAGCGCCACGTGGAGGGATTCTGCCGCACTGCTGCTACCTGCAGCAGTATTCAGCTGTTTTGGGGTCAGTGTCCCTTCCCGTCCAGGACTCCCCGGCCTATGCGCTGACACAGGGAGCGGAGCCCCCTTCGGCACTGAGGCCAAAACAGACCTCACGCCTGGGGGCCCCGAAGGCCCCAACCCCACACCACTGGCCCCCGGCTTCGCTGCCCCCCTCATGGCTTCGAAGCGGTCGTCGTTGCGCATTTTTCCCGCAAAAGGGACCCGAATTCCTAAGGATCCCCTCACGGAAAGCAACGACCGCCTCTAGTTCTGCCCGGAGGTGCCTAACGGCGGCCCTGCTTTCCTCCCGGCTCCTCGGAGCCCCGTGGTCCCGGGTGAACCTGGCATCCACTAACCTCTCCTGCAGCACACATACCTGCCGCCACGATTCTTCGTATTGCTGGAACATATGCCTCACACGGAGGGCGTATGTTCCAGTGTCCTCATTGGCTTTCAACCTACCCCAATCCGTCACGTCACTGGTGCCTCCTTGTTCAGGAGTCACCTGGTTCGGGATTGGGATCTGCTTCTGGTTCCAATACTGGCTCCGGTCCTGGTCCTGGCTCCGTTCCTGATCTCGGCTCCGGTCCTGGTCCTGGCTCTGGTTCCGGCCCTGGTCACGGCTCCGGCCCTAGTCCTGACTCCGGCCCTAGTTCTGGCTCTGGTCCCGGCCTTGGTCCTGGCTTCCCCTCTGGCCAGCTCCCTGGGTCCTGGGTCTTGGGACTGGGGTCCCCTCTGACCCAGGTTCTCTGGTCATCGGCCTGAGCATCTGGGAGGATCTCCTCACCGGCTCCTCCAGTCTCTGTTCCCCACCTCCCGCAGATGGCAACCGGGAGGTGGGGGCCCAAGGCTCCATGGTGCCCCAAGCACACTGCCTCTCCCCTGGGGAAGGGAGAGGCAGCAGGGGTGGCTAAGCTCTGGAGGAGCAGAGCAAGCCTCAAACCGTCCTTCCTCCTCAGACTCCAGCAGCAACTGGTCAGACTCCTCCCAGTTTTTGTCCGTGGGTTTGGTGGTTAAGCAAAAGTAACATTTGCTGAAGAAACACCATCTGTTACGGTGGGACTGGCAGATTTGGATAAGGTGGTATATACTATGTTACCGCTATATAACGAAAATTAATAAGAAAAGAAAGAGAAAGGTATATATCCCCATCAGCAGTCAGTGTCCACTGTGCTCCCAAATGGAAAAGGAGAGGTTGGCAACTGAAAGTTAGGTGGAGGATACAGAACTGTATGGCTATGAAACTAATAGTAGCCTGAAACGAGTTAGACGCTACTCGGATCTGGAGACTGGGAGCCCTGTTAGCGTCACAGGGTCCACATGCCCACCCAGCCCAGGAACTCCCTGTTAACATCACAGGGGCCATTGAGTACGCTGACCGTGTGCATTGGGGCCACACCTGTGGACAGCAGGTGCATCAGCAGCAGCAGGCCTGTTAATGCCACTGGGCTGCACAAGCAGGACTGGTAGGACAGGAGCTGGTCTTAACCGTTCTGCGTTACCAACTGTGGTGGCAGCCTGCATTGACGCCCTATCCCTGCCTACCTCTGGCCTAAAGCCGCAATGGGTTCAACACATGGAGGTGTGCTCTTTCGGAGCATAATAGAAGACTGCGCACCTCCTTGTTGGCTCCAGCCCGTTTTATAACCTGGGTCTGCCCCAAACCAGGTTGGACCACAATGCATCACCTGGAGACAAAAGCAGAGTGACACGTCATGAGTGGCATAACTAGCGTCCTATTTGGAACCGCAACTTCAATAATGACCTCATGGCTGCCACGACACAAACACCCCACCAGTCATCGTCTGACCATCAATAATGAGGTGACAAGTCATAGGGGCGGGCCTCTGCAAGCCATTTGGGAGTGGCCTGGCCACGCCGTCAGGACACCTGATGCCCTGTGTTCTATATGGGCGCCCCACATCAGGGGCAGGGCCAAAGAGTTCATTACCGGACCTAGTCTCTGATGCAGAAAGTGCCTGAGCATGCTCAGTAGC